>NW_015644072.1:664745-709102 GCF_001515625.1 Sinocyclocheilus rhinocerous
TGCCGATTTTGGAAAGTTTTTGCTGGGATGGGCATTTAAAAAAATCTGATATTCGCTTTTGCGCCATTATCTCCTTTTTAAAGTTTTTAATACTTTTTTAAAGTATTAAAGTTAATCTTGTTCGCATTCTGTACAGTTCATGTCTGATACCACGCGCTAGCGTCATGTGTTCATGAGGATTAGGCTAATCATCACATATAGAAAACATCACAAGTTAAATTAATCATGTTTATAAAGATAAACATGGGTTTATTATAGCCCACTTACAATTTACATTTCAGAGATCATTACAAATAAATTATTAAATGCTAAAACTGAATAAATTTTAATGAACAAACTTGGCGTTGCATTTGCAACCATGTGAAAACAGGGGGTGCTGCAGCCCCCTCAGCACCCATACTTCCCGTGTCCCTGAAAGGGAGGGACCATCAGCTCGGTATCAGGTTACATTTGGTATTGTAAAAGCTCCAGTCATTTATTGCACGCTGAACCCTGCACACTTCCTGTCAGGGTTATTATATAACTAAAACTAAAACTAAATTCATAAAACAATGTTACATAAAATAAAAATAAAATATAAACCTTAAACTTATTTTATTTCAGCTAGTTTCCAAGATAACATTTCTCATTTTCCTTTTTACCGTTATTTCAACTTGATGTACTAATAATAACTGAAAAAAAAATAAAAAGATCTATTTTGGCATATTTAAAAACAACAAAACTAACAAAAATGGCAAAAACACAACTAAATTACTATAAATAAAATTAACAAAAGCAGAAAAAAAATAAAAATAAAATCTAATTCAAAATATTAACAAAAGCAATACTAATATCTCAACGATACTAAATTAACACTGCTTCCTGTCTCACATCTCACGTGGCCTGTTCATCTCCAACAATTAGAAATTGGACAAACATTTGACTTCTGATCACACATTTTCCCACCAACCCTCTCCTCAGGTCTCATTCACAAACGTTATGTATGCAAACGCTTGTGTGCAAAATCTGTGTGGGTGAATGGTTTCACAGAGAAAACATGATTCATAAATAAATGTATACATTTGACTAAATTTAGAAGCAACTCAAACCACATGTACTGAAAAAAACCCTGACTCTTGGTTGAAAGAAACAAGTATATTAAAGGGAAGAAAACTCATTAAAGATGAAAAGACACTCCAGGTTGATGGACAAAACGTTTAAGAGTCGTTCCATAATTTAGGGTATCCATTTTAAATTTATTTCTAGAATCCAAATACATTAGAAAAATCGACTGATTTTAAATGACATTTTCTTTCAAATAAGAAAATTCTTCATTTTACTCATGTCCGCAAATATTCTGTCAACAATGTTACTAATCAAACCCTTCTGTAAATAAAAAATGGTTTATCACAAAATCATGCGACCAGCATCATGTGATGTCATTTTCTTCTGTGGTGGACGCATTATGGTAAACGCCCTTTTGATTTTTTTCTATAGTTGATCTCCAATGACCGACTGACAAGGAGTTTATTAATTACCCGTCAACTATGTTGGTCACATTGTTATGGTTTGCAATATTTTTATGATTTTAATTCAAATAAATATTCAAATGTGAGGTTAACCTGATTAAATAACATTGGTTGACCAGACAAAAGTCTGACATTAAAATTATGAATCAAAATGGTAAAATTGTCAACTATGTTACCTGTCAACCCATGCAGTTTGTCCCACCACCAAGGAAAACATGATTTTCTTTATAATATCAAAATGGTGTTTAATGATTAAGCTTGGAAAATAGCAGATAGGTTACGTTGATAAAATACATAAACTGAAACCAATAGTTGTTTTACTGAGAAAGCATTTTGTTTTTACACCTTTTTCCTGATGTGAAATGTACCCTAAATTATAGAATGACTCTTAAGAGAGAAGTGTGATGCAATGGAAAAGTGCGAGCCTAAGCTTTTCGTCCATCTTTGTTTACATTCCAATGTCTAGAGGCCCGAGCCTGACATCAGCTCTGAAGCAGCAGCAATGTCTGGACAACATCCAGCTATGAACTACTCCCCATAACAGCAATTCCTGTCTACAAGTGCTCGTTTTCCTGCTTGGACATGAGTGAGTTATCGGTGCAATTAAAGCTGTTTGAATGGCAGAATGCCTATGGGAGATGTCTGTCTGAAACAAAATATGAATACATGATGTCACGTCTACATTAACAAGACCATTTATTCACTGTGTAGAACTTTTTTTCTGAGACAGGAATAATTAAACGGTTGACTGATAATAGGTCAGCGGTGAAAGCAAATCTGTGAATTAGGCAAATCAGGCACTGATATGTTTATACATCAGGAGCTGTGAGAACCTTATTTGTTTAAACAAAGAGTGGGACCTGGAATACGCAGGGCTGGACGGTAAATCGCATTTGAATTATTATCGCGATTTCTGCTTCTCTCGATTTATTAAGCATAATCACTTGATATATTTGCCCGCTGGTTATTTATCTTGAAAACCTTTAGTTTTAATTTGTCATCTTGATTTGGTAACAAGCCTCCACAAGTTTTCATTGTTGCAGTTGCCAGAGTTGAAATCCCCTAATCAGAGCTTTTTCTTAAAGGGGTCATATGATGTTGCTAAAAAGAACATTATTTTGTGTATTTGGTGTAATGAAATGTGTTTATGCGGTTTAAAGTTAAAAAAACACATTATTTTCCACATGCTGTACATTATTGTTTCTCCTCTATGCCCCGCCTTTTTGAAACGCGTCGATTTTTACAAAGCTCATAGGTCTGAAAAGCGAGGTGTGCTCTGACTGGCCAGCTATCCAGTGCGTTGTGATTAGCCGAATACCTCAAGCGTGAGACGGAAATCTTACGCCCCTCACCATACTGTGATGATGCCCTGTCCGGCCGGAGCGATCAGTGGCAACGAAAAACACAGCGGCCTAGCGTGAGGGGAAGCCCCGGCTTAGCGTGCGCTGAGGCCGGGATAGAGTGAGCTGAGGCGGGCTGGACTCCACTTTGTCCACGGTGAAATGCGATCGTTTGCTGCAACCGAATCCACAAGCAAACCGTGCGAGTTGACGGTCTCTTGATTTGTGCTTGTGAAAGTGCAATAATTCTGATGAGGTGTAAAAAAATATTTTTTAATTATAAAATATTGTGCAGGCCTATAAAAATGTGACAATACTGCACATAATTAGCAGGAGTTTACAGCAATCCACCAACTGGTCAAGCGATGATAAGAAACATAATTAGCAAGAGTTTATGAAAATTGAACAGACGTTCAAATAATAAAAACAGTGACAATAACAAAATGTAATTAGCAACATTATCCATTGATTTAACAACTGTTTGACAGACAAAAACAAAGTGACGACACCAAAACCAATTAGGAAGTGTTATGGTAATTCAGCAACAGCTCACACGATGGTAACCAACTGATGATATCGAGCATAAATAGCAAGAGTGCATGTCAATTCTGAAAATGCATGAAATCTTTGAAGCTAGTGGGATATATTGATGGATCAAAACTGCAACTAAATCATATAAAAATATATATTCAAATCCAAGCTTCACTTCAGCTTGGTGCATTTAAATGGCTCTCCTCCCATCAGTTTGCAGTAAGCAAATCAATGTTTAATGTTAAAACCACTAAATGGCAACTGACTGTAGAGGGTGTGATGAATTTTTAAAGAGCTCTTTTCTTTACTGTCCATCTGGGTTCCATTTGCCCTTCTGTTTACAGCGGACATCAAAGGATACTTCTCTTTTTCTCAGGAAGTTTGTGTGAGAGGAAGAAGTGTAACATTTTATAGAGCTACAAAATTAGACAGTTTTTTCTCTTCATATTTGATATCATGATAGTCTCTTACTGAAGAATAACAACGTATCCAGTTGGTTTATGACAACATTAACTACAAGTAAATTCTCAAATCCAGTTGCATGGGAAGGCTAGTACCACCTTAAACCACAGAGCAACAAAACTTACCATGCAGTATGAATTATATTAATGCAACAACTGAACAAACCATTTGAGGTTGTGCATTACAGTGGTTTTACAGGTAAACTTTGCAGGTTTCAACTAAAAATTAATTCATTTACTCACCCTTATGTCATTCCAAACCAGTATGACTTTCCTCTGTTGAACATAGATATTTATCAAAAAAGAAAGAAGGTCATACAGGTTTGGAACAACATGAGGTGAAAAAAAAACTCTTTTAATGAAAATTACAGTTTGTTTTAAACAAAAACATTGCACAAGATTTCACAGAACTCATTTAGTATGTCTGATATGCAGTTACACATATTATTATTACACTTATTATTTCTCATGGGCTCTCTATTTCCTTTACTGAAATATCTGAGTCTGCCATCTCAGATCACTTCCCTATTATTTTTGAATTTACTGTCCCCCCCATCAACAGCTAGCAAGTCTCCTGCTCCACCGTGTCATCGTCACATCCTCAACAGTTGAAGAGCTTGCTACTGCTTTTATGGACTTTGCCCCCCATGGACCTGTTTCTCCTGCATGTTCTGGGATCTTAGACTCTATTGCCCCTTATAAGCACAGATTTTCCAAGCTAAGAGCAGATCCCTGGATAAATGATGCCACTCGTGCCCTCAGGCAACGTTGTAGACAGGCAGAGCGGAGATGGAAGGACAAATTACATGTGTCTCTGAAAAAATTAAGGGGTTGTTTTTCTGATTATCAGAGAGCTGTGAAAGAAGAGAAGTCAAAATTTTTGTCTAATATTATTACCAATAGCGGACATTGTCCCAGGGTGCTATTCAACACAATTAAATGTTGTGAATCCGCGCACCTTTCCTCTGACTGATGCCTCAGTCTCCACCTTTTTATTAATAAAGTGGAGTCTGTTAGACAACTCACTAACAGGAGTTCTGGAACTGGCTTACCTGTCGTTGCAGCACATTCTGCGGTGTTTGAACAGTTTGAAACAGTTTCATTGTCATTCCTTACTGAAGTAGTGCAACATATGAGGGCCACAAACTGCCCCTTGGACGTTGTTCCAACCAAACTGTTAAAAGAGGTTTTTACCACTGTCGGGCCTTTTCTGTTGGCTTTGATTAATACATGTCTTAGCTCAGGAACTGTCCCTGCCGCTTTTAAACATGCTGTGGTTAGACCTCTTCTTAAAAAAAAAACACATCTGGATCCCTCAGTTTTATCTACTTTTAGACCAGTTTCCCACTTTCCTTTTCTTTCAAAGGTTTTAGAAAAAGTTGTTTTTATACAATTACAGTCCTTTTTAGAAAATAACTATCTTTGAGAAATTCCAGTCTGGATTCAGATCGTGACATAGTATTGAGTCTGCACGGTTAAAGGTGCACAACAATATTGCTCGGTCTGTTGATGAAAAGTGCCCTGTTATATAAGTGTTTTCTTGATCTGACGGCGGCCTTTGATAAAGTGGACCATGAAGTCCTTCAGTCTCACCTCAATCATTCTGTTGGCATTCGGGGTACTGCACTTCAGTGGTTCTTGTCATATCTGACCAACAGAAGTTTTTCTGTAATGATCGGGGACATGTCCTCCTCTACTGCCTCTCTCTCTTGTGGGGTGCCACAAGGCTCTATTCTCGGGTCTGTTTTATTTTCACTTTACATGCTGCCTCTCGGGTCAATTATAGCCAGACACACAATAGCTTTTTACTGCTATGCAGATGATTTGCAAATTTATTTGCCTATGAGGCCGAAAAATGCTGACGCAGTTGGGTCGCTAATTGATTCATGACATTAAACTTTGATTGCAGCACAATTTCCTTCACTTAAATGAAGAAAAGACTGAATACATTTTATTTGGAGAGTCTGTAACTTCTGACTTTTGTGCGCTGACTTCAAAGCTTAGACCAACTGTCAAAAATCTCAGTGTGACTTTTGATAGTAGCCTGAAATTTGATAAACAAATTGACACCGTGGTTAAAGCAAGTTTTTTTTCAGCTACGTCTTTTGGCCAAGGTCAAACCATTTTTGTAGCGCCCTGACCTTGAGAATTCATGCTTTCAGAGCAATTCATGCTTTTATTAGTTCAAGAATAGATTACTGCAATGCACTTTATGTTGGTTTTTCACAGTCGTCTCCAGCTGGTGCAGAACGCTGCGGCCTGTCTTTTAACCAATACACGCAGACATGAGCACATCACCCCAATTCTCTATTCCCTCCACTGGCTTCCAGTTTCGTTTAGATTTGATTAAAAAATTTTATTATTTGGTTTTAAAGCTCTCAATGGCCTCGCCCCACCTCATTTAACTGAGATTCTGGCTTTTCGCCAGCCAAACAGGGCTTTGAGGTCAACAAATCAACTTTAGCTGGAAGTCCCGAGATCAAGGTACAAACACTGGGGTGACCGGGCCTTTTCCGTGGCTGGGCCGAGACTTTGGAACAAGCTTCCCCTTGATATGCGTACTATTACTGATCTGGGTCTTTTTAAAAATAGGCTTAAAACTTATTTATTTAGACTGGCATTTAATACCTAGCAATGTTGTAATATTTTCATGTATTTTAAGTGTTTTATGTATTTTATGGTTTATTACTTTACCTATTTTGCTGTAGCCAATTATACTTTTGTTTTTACTGTATTATTTTCTGCTCTTATTGGAAAGCACTTTGGTCACCTTGAGTATTGCAAAGCGCTATAAAAATAAATGTTGATTGATTGATATCATGTGAAGCACACATCTGAAATTCAGTTAATGTTTCTTCTTTACTAAAATAAAGAATTATGCACAAAACATCACATTGTAGCTTGCATTAAAATTTTAATATATTTAGAAGAAATGAGCTCCTTATATTTGGTTTTACTTTCTTTGCTCTTTATCACCATGCTGTGCTAAAATTGATGTAGTAAGAGAAAATGATGAAATCAGAGACGCTCCCCTTGAAATCCGATCAACTGTGGACTGTTTAGGGTTACCACGTACTGTAGCAACTTGACACATTAATATAGAATGCGTGGTCAAAGGCATTCAAATGAATAACTGCTTCAAATAAATGTGTCATCCACTCAGAAAGTAGCTTCAGAACTGCTTCTTTTATATGAAATAAATAATACAGCTTTAAATGTATTTTTTTTCTGTACATTAATGTGTCCTTTTATTTTTCTATATTTTAATAATGTTGTTTATTGCACACACACACACACACACACACACACACACACACCAACATTAATGTACAGAAAAAAACAATTTAAAGCTGTATTAATCTTTTATTGTTTTGATGCTTGTATATCTTTCACTATTTTGATGCTTGTTTATCTTTCATTGTTTTGATGCTTGTATATAAGACAGACAGATAGATAGATAGATAGATAGATAGATAGAAATACAAATGGCTGAATTCTGAAAAGGCTACAGAACACAACTGTTAGTTGTTATCAGGAAGGGGAAGTTGCATAAAACCACCCAGACAGTGCAGGAACATATAAATGCAAACTCCTATATGAGGTCTATAAAATTCTGATCAGAGGATGATTTAGTTAAACAGAAACGTCTCTTGGAGATGTTGATGGAACAGAAACCACCTGGCAGCACCGAAAGGACAATTTGCATAGGAACAAAAATCTGCCACAACGGACTTTTCTTGTATCTTACTTACAAGAGGATGAATTTAACAACATAGAATAGAAAAAAGACAAATCACATCAATTCCAATGAATTAAAACCACAAACTTGGCCAGCAGCAGACAATAGTACTAAAGCCATCTCATTGTGTGAATGATTACGACATGCCATTTTTGATACCAGTGAATAAATCTGTTTCTTTATTCAATTCACTTCATGGCAGGAACAGATAGTTATGCTAGAGAATTTGGCAGCATGCCTTAAAACACGATTAATTAATATCTGTATCAAACATAATCAGAGACACAGTGGCTTTGCATTTATTTTGGCCGTGTCCCAGCTGCTGCAGGAAAAAGACCAGCTGTCAGCCTTTCACATGCTCTGCGTAATGCTGGCAGACAGGTTGACTTGTAGTTAGAAGGTTTCTGCAGGTTTTATGAAGTTAAATATTTGAAGACCTTTTTAAGACTATGTAAAGAAAATGTAAGGAACACAATGTGTATTAGCAACACTTCAAAGTTCAAAGTGAAAATACAACTTCCAACTGATCTCCATTACTTTTAAAATAATTTTACAAAAAAAAAAAAAATTGCTTAAGGTTTGAATAGCTCTGCTCCAAACCACTAGAATATGAATACAGCTTTTATTGTATCTTCTGAGCACACTGAAAAAAAGATGCTCTTCATTTAGTATATTTGTCTTGTTTTCCAGGGCAAATATCTAAGTTTCTAAAGATTACCAAATAGATATACAAATATCTAAACATTTACATTGAGAAGCAAAATTACATAAGAAATCTTGCTATCTTGAAATTGGTCAAAAAGAAGTGCTTATGATTTAAAAGTACAAATATATGCCAATGGGCTCAGAAAACAAACAAACAAACTACTTAATTCAAAGTAAAAGTTTTCATTCCCCATTCACAGATATTTGTTCTGGTTTTAAACTTAATTTTGTCCAATTTCTCAAAAAAAAACAAGACTTCACAGCTTTTTACATTTTTTTTGCATCTCAAGCAAATGTATCTTGATTTAAGGATATTTCAATTGGAAAACAAGACAAAAATACTGAAGATTCGTTTATTGCAGTGCCTGCCAATGGGCTCAGAAAACAAACAAACAAACTACTTAATTCAAAGTAAAAGTTTTCATTCCCCATTGACAGATATTTGTTCTGGTTTTAAACTTAATTTTGTCCAATTTCTCAAAAAAAAACAAGACTTCACAGCTTTTTACATCTTTTTTGCATCTCAAGCAAATGTATCTTGATTTAAGGATATTTCAATTGGAAAACAAGACAAAAATACTGAAGATTCGTTTATTGCAGTGCATGCAACATTTAATGCCATGACTTTATGAATTTAACCCCCGGTTTCACAGACAAGGCTTAAGCCTAGTCCCAGACTAAAATACATGTCTGAGCTGTTTTAACTGAAAGAAACTTGCACTGCCATATCTTAAAATATATGAGTGCCATTGTTTTGTCTCAAGATTCACACCAGTAATGTTTTTTTTCCCTAAGGATTGTTTATAAAAGACATTTAAATGTCCTAATTGAACTATGGCCTAAACCTGGCTTAGTCTAAGCCCTGACTGTGAAACCAGGCCTAAGACTTTCTGCTCTGATTTAAGAATAAGAATGTGTGGAAGGGTGAATTAAGACTTTTTAAGACCCACAAAAATGAGTCATGGGTTTTATTTGTTAAAGTGTGCCAGAGTTCAGTTGGGAAAGGTTCCAGCTGTGATGGCCGATAGACTTTGGCGGGGTTTTTTTTGTTTTGTTTTTTTGCAGGGGGACGAATATTACTTTTATGGTAGTGCGAAGAGGAGGAGATCTGGTATGACAGTTCATTCATAAAAAAATGGTTGAAATGGATGTGTTTAATATCTGTAGCATTGTCTTTAAAGAAGTTGAAAGCAGCCCTTTGTCAGTTGAGAAAACCATGTGGCCATTGTAGATTAGCAGCTAACATGTAGCCTAAATTTACTATTTTTAAGACTTTCTGCTCTCATTTAAGACTAAGAATGTGTGGAAGGGTGAATTAAGACTTTTTAAGACCTGCAAAAATGAGTCATGGGTTTTATTTGTTAAAGTGTGCCAGAGTTCAGTTGGGAAAGGTTCCAGCTGTGACGGCCGATAGACTTTGGCGTTTTTTTTTTGTTTTGTTTTTTGGCAGGGTCCAGATTATCACTTTCCCTCAGGCACATTCCTCACTGCCCCCACCCACCTGCCCAAAATAAACCAGGGGTCTTATCCCTTTCCACATGTACGGAAGCACAAACTACAGCAAACAAACTAGTGTTATGAGGCAACAAGTAAATATGTCTAAAATCATTAGTGTGTTGTTGCAACTGGGCGTATCATCCAGTTTCGCATTCTCATATTCAGAACGCAAGCAGGGGTGTAAAGTATTCATTATATAACCATTCAAGTACCACGCAATCATTGTGCAACATCTCAACGTACAGACAGTGCTGCATGTCTTGATTGCATAACTGCCCACAATATTCAAGTTTTCTGGCAACGACTTGATATGAAGATCATACTTGGAACTGAATGCTAATGCTCCAATAATATTTCTGTCGGCCGCCAACCAACAGTTGTAAACACCTGCAAACGCTTCAGTCAGCACATCACATGCCCAGCATACGCAAATCACATGACCTTGTTCTCAAAAGCAGGGTACAAAATGTTCAAATCCAACATGATTATTCAAAAAAGAATAACCTGCAATGCTCCTTAATCGGAAATCTTGGGTTAAAAAATTCCCCAGGAAGGGTACAGATGTCACAGCACTTCTGGAGCACATGAAACAGTCATTATGGGAAAGCAGTATTACAACGGCATGGAACATAATCACAATAGTGTTACTGCATGTTGCCTTTCAGTTCCATAAATCAGCTACAAATTATCTTACTGACTAGTGTTTTCAAAAGTATGTGTACCTGATACTTCAATTTTAAAAACATAACAATACCAGCCTTTCTCCAGTACCGGTAGTACAGAGTATCAGGTCGATTCGGTACCTGCTGATGACAAAAAAAATCTGATGTGTCAAAATAGATCTGTGCATTAAGTCTTGCAGTGTAAATGCAATAGAGCTGCCAAATGCTCTGCTACCTGTAATGTGTTTCTTTGTTATTTTATTATTTTAATCTGATCTCGTTAATGCAGTGGGGGAAAAACATTAAATTGTTTTAAGTGTGTTTTTTTATTTGGTTGGCAGTGCATAACGTAGATGATTGACAGGTGTTGTTGTCATGACCACTGCTCCAGACGAAGACTCTTCATTGTCTCAAATAGCAGGGCAACCGAACTCTTTCTGTATGTAGGAGGGAGAGACCTTCAATATTCAAAGTTCATTTTGAGAAATCAACAAATATGCATATTCTGCATGATCCGGCATTTGGCTTCATGTTCTGAGATAATCAGTAATTATGTCTTAAACCTTCCTTTATTTTCGGTCACATGACATCCTAACAAGCCTCAGCCTGCACATACGAGCTAAACAACTACAGCTAATATATAACTGTGTGCCAGACCATATGTGTTGGGAATGTCACTGTTTGATATGCGGTTCAGGTTTAACAAACAACAAGAACAAACATAAATGCATGAAGTAATAAAATTACTTCATTCACAATTTCAGGATCGTAGCTACAGTCTGGTAAGAAAACGATGTTGGAATTTACGCATCTGGCTTGTGATTAGTTGTGCACCAACATAATCCAAAACTATACAATTTGAGTATTTAAATGTAGTGTGCTTTTGAGCAGTGACGGTCAGATGTACTCAATCCCTCTGACTGTATATTGCTTAGTTTAGGAGTTCTGCTTTCATAACTCACTTCACAAAATCTCACACTCAGCATAAAACATTACAGCTTCAGCCCCAGATAAATTAGTCAAGTTATTTCCTCAAGTCCTGCTCGCTGTCTTGTAAAAAACTATTGTAATTATTACAATATCAATAGCAATAACGATTTTGTCATGATGCTGCAGCTTCACCCTCTAATGGACTCCTGTTTTTTTAATTTGTAGGATTTACATCATGCAATTTTAGTGTAAATTCAAGTACATGAGGAGCATGTGTAAATAAACATAAGCAACATGTCAGATGACAGCTTCTGTTCCACCTTTGCATTGTAAAGATGGATTTTGTTGATGTTGGAAAACATTTGAGTGTTAACAGTCTATAGTATTGTGATTAATTGCAGTAACTGGTTAAATTTAAAGGAATAGTTCACCCAGATATGAAAATATTGTCCTTATTTTCTCACCCTCAAGTTGTTCCAAACCTGTATACATTTCTTTCTTCTGTTGAACACAAAAGAAGATATTTTGAAAAATGTTCATAATCAAACAGTTGCTAGTAGCCACCGACTTCCATTCAATTTATAAAAATAGCCGGTAACACTTTATTTTAAGGTGTCCTTGTTACACATGTTTTATGTACTTACTATTATAATAACAATTAATTATGCTTAATTACATGCAAGTTACCCTAAGCCAAACCCTAATCCTAACCATATAGTAAGTACTTGTAGTTACATCGGATTTCTTTTTATGTACAGTTGGGAGCGCTGAGCATTATAACCAATCACACACATTTCTGTTGAGCTTGTGAATGCAATGGCCAATCAGCAGCATTCTGATTCATCACCGCGGAGAACGCTGGAGTTGACTCACTGACGGAATTCTGAATCTGCGTTCATGAATTCTCTAATCATCATAAATGACAAATCCAGAAAATGTGTAAGTAAGAATCATTTTGCAGTTTAGACAGCTTCAGTGATTATAACATGAGTTTTTGCAAAAGTGCATAACTCACATTAGACTGAAATCATGGACCGCGGCTTTCTTGCTGGCTTTCTTTATATAATTTATTCCTAGTTTGAATAACAGTTTTGTTTTTGTCTTGATTTTCTAATCTGTAAAAATAAATAAATTCACATTCATAAACTGTTTTTAACTTTTGCCTGTAGCCAGAAAAAAAAACTTTTTGTAAAAAACTATTGTAATTATTACAATATCAATAGCAATAACGATTTTGTCATGATGCTGCAGCTTCACCCTCTAATGGACTCCTGTTTTTTTAATTTGTAGGATTTACATCATGCAATTTTAGTGTAAATTCAAGTACATGAGGAGCATGTGTAAATAAACATAAGCAACATGTCAGATGACAGCTTCTGTTCCACCTTTGCATTGTAAAGATGGATTTTGTTGATGTTGGAAAACATTTGAGTGTTAACAGTCTATAGTATTGTGATTAATTGCAGTAACTGGTTAAATTTAAAGGAATAGTTCACCCAGATATGAAAATATTGTCCTTATTTTCTCACCCTCAAGTTGTTCCAAACCTGTATACATTTCTTTCTTCTGTTGAACACAAAAGAAGATATTTTGAAAAATGTTCATAATCAAACAGTTGCTAGTAGCCACCGACTTCCATTCAATTTATAAAAATAGCCGGTAACACTTTATTTTAAGGTGTCCTTGTTACACATGTTTTATGTACTTACTATTATAATAACAATTAATTATGCTTAATTACATGCAAGTTACCCTAAGCCAAACCCTAATCCTAACCATATAGTAAGTACTTGTAGTTAATTAATATTACTCAGTACTTAAATGGATAATTACACTGTAACAATGACACCTTAAAATAAAATGTAAACAAACTGCTCTTACATAGGTTAAAAAAATGTCCCAGGAAGACAATTCCAGAGGAAAAATATTGCCCTTTAGTGTATAAGTTAATTTCTGACCTGTCTGAACTGCTCCTCATAGGTCCAGTCTGCGTGGTCCTGTCCATGGAGCGGCCCGTGGGATGAATGTGTGGAGTGAGTCAATGCCCGCGGTTCACTTTCAGAACCAGGCCGAGCCTTAAGCAGCTGGGAGTGAGGGTGTAAATGGCGGTGGGGTAAGAGAAGGATGCCTCTGCCTGGGGTAACAGCCTCACGGCCTGACGGTAGCACTTCGTCACCTAAATCGTCATCATAGTCTTCTTCCATCTCACCCTCAAAGTCATCTTCATCCCATTTCTGTTTTCTGCGCAGGAACACATGAGATGAAATGTTACAGAGGGACGGTTATGAATTCAGGCAACTCATTCAAGTTAATGAAACATTGCTATGGGTTAACTGCCATCCAACTACCATGCCACGAATTCTGTTAAAATGAGAAAATGATTTACAGAAAGCTACATATTAAATATATAGTAGGTACACAGTAGACTTGTACATTTTCTGAAGACGTGAGAGATGCTTGTCCAATTTCTTTTCAGCACATTTCTTTTAGCCATATTTATAGCAAAACTTTCTGGTATTTCTGAATTTGATTGTTTTTTCATTTTTTTTTAATTTCCTCAACATGGCATACACTACTGGTTAAAAGTGGAATAATTATGATTCTGTAATGTTTTTGAAAGAAGTCTCTTATGCTCACCAAGGCTGCATTTATTTGAATAAAAATACATTAAAAACAATAATATTGTGAAATATTATTACAATTTACAAGAACTGATTTCTATTGTAATATATTTTGAAATGCAATTTATTTCTGTGGTTTAAAACGGAATTTTTAGCTGCCATAATTCCAGTCTTCTGTGTCACATGATCATTCAATATGTTGATTTTGTATTCACTTATTTTTGATAATCGGGTACCACAAATAAAGAGACTTTAATAAATGTTATTTTTATAACCAAAGGTTTAAACAGTTTTTGCTGCTTACCATATTTGTGAAAATCATGATACAATTTAGTTTTCAGGATCCTCTGATGAATAGAAAATGTAATAGATAGAAAAGCAGCATTTGAAATACAAATCTTCTGTAACTTTATAAATGTCTTTACAGTCACTTTTGATCCATTTAATGCATCCTTTCTGAATAAAATTATTAATTCCTTTTCTTTCTTTACTTACTCCAAACTTTTAAATGGTAGTGTATCATAGTTTCCACAAAAATATTCAACATTGAGCAGCAAATCAGCATATTAGAATGATTTCTGAAGGATCACGTGACACTGAAGATTGGAGTAATGATGCTGAAAATTCAGCTTTGCATCACAGGAATGAATGACATTTTAGAATATATTCAAATAGAAAACAGTTTCATTTTATTATACTGTAATAATATTTCACAATATTACAGTTTTTACTAAATTTTTGATCAAATAAATTCAGCTTTGGTGATCATAAGTGACTTCCTTCAACAACGTAAAAAAATTAACTTTATTCTAAACTTCTGACCGGTATATGTAATGAACTCCCCTTTAACACATGTATATGCACAAATGTCACAAATTCAGCACAACATAATGCCGTTTAAATGTAAAACATCCAACTCAAGTAGCAGCCAATAACTTATTTGCATTAATTTGCCAACTTACATCTGCTCTTCCTCCTCAGACCCCATCATATCTTTGTATTGCTCCTCCCCTTCCTCTTCATCCTCCTCCTCATCAACTTCGTCTCCTCCACTGCTGTGTTCAGACATGGGGCTGTCGGCCCTCTGAAGTCCAGCTGCTACTGCACGCATTGCTGCTAGCGCCGCCATCTGCGCCTGCTCTGTTTCAGAGACAGAGATTGCTTTCAGCCCCTCCCCTACGGGGGCGGGGCTATGCGATTGCCCCGCCTGCTCCATCAGCAGTTTGGCTCTCTGCTGTCTGTGCAGGTTCTCCATCACCGCCTGCAGCTTCATTGCCTGGGAAACAGGACACGCTAGGATTCTGGCCCCTTCACTTCCCCCAACAGCCGAAAACAGACCGGACCCCTTTCTATAAACCTGATCCAGAAGGCAGGGCTTCAGGAAACAGGAAGTGTTGGTCTTCTACTTGACGGACACCAGCAGACAGCTAAGGGGAAGATGACCCCCACACACAGGGGCCTACCTGAGAAAGAAAAATTATAAAACGTTAATTTAAAATATTTGATATATAAAAATTGGCGCTGCACCAAAATTTCAGCAACCAAAAAGTTTTGGGCCAAAATAGCAATTTTCAGTTTCTACTGAAATTGTTTTGGAAGGCAAAATCAGAGACCAAAACAGCAACAGTTAATTAGCATTTCTCCTATGGCATGTTTTGACTGTCAGCAGCTATTGTGCACACAACGTGGATAAACAGGGGAAGTCGTGGCCTAATGGTTAGAGAGTTGGACTCGTAACCCAAAGGTTGCGGGGTTCGAGTCTCGTACCGGCAGGGATTGTAGGTGGGGGGAGTGAATGTACAGCGCTCTCTCCCACCTTCAATACCACGACTGAGGTGCCCTTGAGCAAGGCACCGAACCCCCAACTGCTCCCCGGGCACCGCAGCAAAAAAAATGGCTGCCCACTGCTCCGTGTGTGTGTTCACTGCTGTGTGTGTGCACTTTGGATGGGTTAAATGCAGAGCACTAATTCCAAGTATGGGTCACCATGCTTGGCCACATGTCACGTCAACAACTACAACAGGTAAGCATGTCAGTTTTGTGGACACTAGTGCTGGATTAACAATATCGATTTCTCATTTTTAATCGAAACTGATATGGATTCTTAAATCTCAAGATCAATCTTTTAGTCTGTGATGTTTTCGGCTGATGTGTGAACTTCACTATATTTTTTGTAGCACCTGCCATCCAATAATCGCAATAAGCTTTGTGCTTTGTTACTTTTAAAATGAAACAAAGTCTCAGCCTTCAAATTCTGTCAATTTTATCACAAACTACAAACAATAAATGTGGTTTTGACGCTCTTTAATGTGGTTTGACAGATCACTGTAACAGCCTCAGTTCAAGCGACACATGAACCGATCATCTCTTCCACTTTACTACTAGTTATAGCAAGAAATAAACATGAATGAATATCAAAAGGTGTTGAAAGAAACAGAACAACTTACTGAAATGTATTATGTCATGTAATCGCTCAATCAAACAGCTTGTAAACAACATATAGCATATAACATCACATTTACCTCAGGAAAGCCATTCATTCTCTATATACTTGGTATATATTTTTTTAATATTTAAAACTTAACCTGTTGTCTTAATGCATGTTTGAATAAATCTTTTAAATGTTTATATTTCAATAACAAATCTGAGTAGAAACATAATCCTCATTTAAAAGTTGACAAAAAGCTGTACGTGCAATTTAAATGTTTGTACAACTCAGTGTTGTTTATTAAATATATAGGATAATTCATTGATTATTAAATAACATGTATTTTCGTTTTCAGCCCAGAATTGTTAGTTAGGTGCATCAAAATGTCTTCTGAAGCCACACAACAGCTTTGCATGAGAAAATAATTGAAGTAGTCTTTATTCTCTGCATACTCTGAAATCCATCAATGAGTTAATGATAGAAGTAAAGATGAGATTGTTATTTTAGTCAAACCTTTTAAATGGATCTTTGATTCAGTTCAATCAATTGAACAATTTACTCCTAAATCAAACTGGTTCAATATGGACCCTTTTCACAAAACTGTGATGATTCGTTTCAACGTCATCAGAATCATAAATTCTCCAAAATTTGTTGCATTTTAATTTTTTTTAAATGTATGTACATTTCTAACACTATACTCTAATGCGAGGGTGTTTCTAAAACGGCGTCTATGGGAGTGACGGTAAATTTGACATTGTTCTCTCTACTGACTGCCGTTATCGGTCTCTATTTTTTTCCTTTTTTCAAAGTCATGAAAACACTATCATGGAGTTTTTCTTTTGCTATTTGAGCAAATGGGAATACAAAAAAATATATGTGTGGTAGTGTCCCATTCACTGCTTTAGAAGTTTACCCAACTATGATGACTTCTGCTGCTGAGAAACACGGAAATGTGAAAAAAGTCCATTTACCTCATCACTAAAACTTTAATACATGAAAAATGGCACACACAGTGAACATTTTTGAGTGATGCTGCAAAAGTGAATCATTGAATCAGAATTATGAATTAATAGAATGACAGACTGAAAACAGTTTGAACTGATTCATGAAAATCAAACAAACTTACCACCTCTAACGCAGTTTTTGCAACTGAAGTGTAATTCAGAAATACCGTCTTCACACTTTTATTCACAAGACATGACACAAGAAACACACAGCCTATGAATGATCATTTTCTGACAAAAGCAGTGTGATCTTGTCCAATAAGGAAATTATCACTTTCCTTCTCACATTTGTATTTCATTATTTGTCATCAGTCATGACCACACCTTAGCCGATTCACTGCATTTGTAAACCTTTCATCTACAATCATCATGACACGGTGTCTACACTTCGCTGCCTATATTAGGAGATGTCACGTTATGATGCCCGCAGTGCTGGCTGGATGCTAAATTTGACACTTGCCTGAATTATCATTTACTCTATTTCCAGTTCATAGTTTTATAAAAGATATTATGTTAAACCTGTTTAGTCAAATGGTCTTTACTATGAGAATGTCCTTCGCACTTTTGACCATTGTTTCTCAAGACATCTGAAATCAATCTATGTTTTTTCTTGTGCCTGTGGCTGTAAAGCAGCATATAAAACTTTTCAACACTGAGAACATTGTGTTGCAGACAATTACATTCTTAGTGTCATGCAAGATCCTATTCCCCTGCAGAAAACCATCCCTCTTCATCAATGTCCGATAAAAAGTTACTGTGATATCTTGTTCTGAATGTTGACACAGGAGAAACAATAAGGATTTTCTGGCCCATCACATAAGCATGTTTGAGCTTTCAGAACCAGTAAGGTTTGTTTTTATATATTGTGTGTTATGTGTATTTATGAATTTTTAAAGTTACATTTATTTTTTTTTGAATGAACTTATAATGAAGGGTCTGAAATCTTTCATTAAAAATATATTTTTTATTTTTTAGAAATATTAACAAAATTCTACAACAATTCTTAATTCATAATTAAAGAATCATAATTCTGCAACAGCGCAAACGACTGCATGAAAGAGAACAGACTGGCTGTATTGCACTTTTATTTGAGCAGAATAACTCAGAGACCACTAAACTACAACTTACATGTTTGCCAGTGTTTTCAGTTCATAAGCACTTTTTTCATAATGCAGAGAGAGTTTAAACCACTGGACAGAAAATGTATCGATTTCAGAAAAAAAGCGTTGATTGGGGGATTTAAACTCTTAACATCTGGCAACCGCAACCATGAAAACTTGTGAAGGCTTGTTACCAATACAAGATAATGCAATGCAAATACCAAAGTAAGTATGTAAGTAACCTGGATAGTTTTCCCCAAAATTAAAACTGTCATTTACTCACCCTCAAACTATTTCAAACCTGAATGAGTTTCTTTTTTTATAGTGAACACAAAAGAAGATATTTGAAAGGATGATATCTTGCATGACACCAGGAGTTTATGGGTTAAACCAGAGATGGATGGGGGCGCTGACGATTGTGAATTCTGAGCAAACACTGTGGAGATAAAGGCAGCAGTAAGGGTCTAATTCCACACTGATAACGAGCGACAAGCTGGCCTACATCCAGATTCATCATAAGGATCTGATACACATGCATTTACACCATACATTCAATATAATATCTATTACTTACTCCTGGCTGACGGGAAACTGATATGTCATAGTGAACATGCACAAAGAATAACGACTACTTTTTCTTTTTCTTTTAGGCATGTGACAGAGTAAAAAGTGCAAATTGATAAAGACAAACAAGTTGAAAAGGTTGACACTTTAATATCTCCAATAGCTGTAGTGCATGACTGCACAGACTAACAGCCTGTTTTATATGTGCACATGCAAAGTAATGGAAATGAAACCGAGAGATTCTGGTCTGGTGACATTTTTTTACTCCAGCATTGAGATCTCAGGATTATTATCAATGTCAGATCTGTTTTTGGAGAAGCTACTTTGAAGCTTCTCATTATTAGTCAAAATAGTTTCAATTTACGTTCTAAACACATTTGATAAAGTAATCTTTAATCAAAATGTAAAACCTCTTAAGTTGTGCCACTGAAATGAAATTCCTTGTCGACTGATTTCACTTAACCAATAGTCAAATACCTATCTACCATTTTAATAAACTGAGTTTGGTTACATTCTCGAATGCCCACTTTTCACAATACTATCCATTCCTGGTAAGTACCTTTGCACATTTTTCTCTTTACACCACATAGAAATGTCACATTACGAACATAAAACAGGTTGCTAAGCATTTAATACCACTGGATAACACCAAATCTAGGTTTAACACGAATATGCAATCAATCTAGTTTATAAGAAACATCCAATGTGATACACAGAAACCAAACTACATTTGGTAAGTTCACATCACCAGTGTGCCAACATTTGAATATTCCTCATGGGGACTGAGAGCTAGACACCTGTTAATCACACAAATTAAACTGTTATGACAGATCGGTCATCATGCTACAATATATTCCAAGGAAAAGCAGACTCAAATCTCTGTGCTTTCTAAATGTCTACAGTGGAATCTTTAAGGGGATGTGTGTCTTAAAGGGGAATTTTTGTGCATCATAGATTGTTAAATGATTCCCACGGTGTCAGGCTCAATACTCAAGTATCTACAGGACCTGAATGAGCATTTACAAAATCAATAAAACTAGCTGAAAATAATTTCTAAATGTTTTCTGATTATTTACTAATTACAGTTTATTCTGATAATTCTCACTTTGAAAATGACACATTAGCTCAGCTGACTGTTAGTTCAGCTGAGCTGAGATTTTGAGAACAAAGGATTATGAACAATTTGTGCAGTGGTTAATCAATGGGGTTTAAATGCTTGATAATGCAAACAAAAACTGCAGGATGACCCATATAATGGAAAAATATGACATACTAGGCTATCACAGTTTTATTATAAAAATGTGCACATCGATACTGTAAAAAGTGAACATCTTTACACAATATATATTTGCAAACTCAATTCAATAAAAACAAAACAGAAATTGACTGTTTTTAGACTTGTCAAATGGGAGACATATTCTATCTTTATTTTATTAATAAACAAATTATTATTTAAGATGAGACTCTACAGGCAGTCAGGCATCCCTCAGTCATTTTTGAGATTTTGGACTATTTGGCTTTTCATCAAGTGTTGTTTCAAACTAGTGGAAAGAAAGCATCCAAAATCCATCTTTAAGTATTGCTTTGATTGCCCCTTCTCTATTTTGCGTTTGTAGATTTCAATTACATTACAATTCCGAAGGCCCTTTTCTCAAAATGTGATTTTTCTTCTGCACCAAGCCAGAAATCTCCACTTCAGCAGCACTTACAAACATATTCCGGTTACACTTTACTTGAAGGGGTGTGCATAAGACTGACATGACACCTTCATAATCATGACATGACACCTACATAATCATGACATGACATGTCATGAATATGAAGGTTTTTATGCATGTTTATGACAACTGTCATTAAGTGTCATTCGCTCAGTTATGTAATTTTTAATGCAAAGATGACATTGTCTGAGATGTCTGTTATGGGCTATGGTTAGGGGTAGGGTTAGGTTAGGGTTAGGTCAAATAATGTCATATTTGCATTAAAAATGACATAACTGAGCGAATGACACTTAATGGCATTAAAAATGACATAACTGCGCGAATGACACTTAATGACAGTTGTCATAAACATGCATAAAACCTCCTTCATATTCATGACATGTGTCATGTCATGATTATGAAGGTGTCATGTCAGTCTTATGCACACCCCTTCAAGTAACGTGTTACCCATATTCCTATCTATATTCTGAAGGTTTTCACAGAGGGGTTTGTCCATATATAATTCACCTGATTTTATACATAATTTTATTCCTAAAAAAAAAAAATGGTAAAAAATATTTTTTGTCTGGCTGTTTACAGTATTTCCAGATTTATTAAAAAAAAAAAAAGAGAGAGAGAGAGAGAGAGATAAATCCAAAAATCATTGTGTAAGAACCTTCAAATCTATGTCAACAAAATTAAACAAATTTTGAACCCGGCTTAATCCTGTCAGGATCATGGACCCGTTTTGTTATGTTTTCCCCGTTTCTTTTCCTGTGTTCCCTTATTTGGTCATGTTCCTGTCCTCGTTTAGTTAATTAGTCATTCTGTGCACCTGTGTTTGGTAATTGTCCTGTGTTTATAAGTTATTGTCTGTTAATTTTTCCTCTGTCGGTCTACTTGTTGTGAATGTCATACTTGTGCTCTGTCTCCCTATTGGATCATTAAAAGACTCTTGTTCTGTAAAATCTCCACTTCTCCTCGTGCTCCAGCGTATTGTGTCAGAAGACCCGAGCGAATACAGTTACCTCCGTGTGTCTACCCTCTGTTTTTGTTTCCGTTTTTTCTCTCAGTGTTTTTGTTACCGTTGTGTTTCCCCCGACCGGAATTCCTCTTCCTCCTACTGGAGCAGGGGGACAGATCTCTCGAGGACCATACGAGACTGTTCCGGTTGTTAGCTAGCACCACCAGCTACCCGGACGCGTCGTACGAAGATGGTCCTCGAGAGGATTTCGCCGCCTTCGTGGAGTGGACTCTGGCGAGAAACGGATCGCCATCCACCACCTGCCCCATGGATGATCTTGCCAGATCCACTCCAGACCCAGTGCCCAGCCCACCATCTCCCCGCGGTGCGGAGCATCAGTCCGAGCCCACCGATGACGGAGAGCCTCACCGCCGCGATCAACGAGCCAGCGCAATGCCGAGCGACTGAGTGGAGGATCGCCCTGGATGTGGAGCCCCACCCGTCAGACCAGGTGCGAGAGCCGGCGACAGTGCCCACCGCGAGGGAGTAAACTGTGGACGGTGAGAGCGCTGAGTGGCGCTCCGCCCACTGCACCGCGGCTGAGGGTGAGCTAATTATACATCTGGGACTGCTGGACTTAGAAGGGGACCTGACAGACTGGGAAACAGATCTGGAGGTCGACTTGCTCCCTCTCCTCTCTCCTATATCCCCGCTGGTCCCGTCCAGCCCTGAGAGGGCTCCCATTTCCCAGTCCAGCCAGGAGTGTGCTCTGATCCCCGAGAGCAGCCCTGAGAGCCCGGAGGCTCACGAATACCCACCCAACCGCCCGCTCCTGCCTCCTCCACCGCTGTCGTCTGGCAGCCCCTCTGCTCGCCCTTAGCCCACCATCAATACGGTGCGAGCGCCGCGAGTCTGCCATCCTCACCGTGGCTGGAGCATCCCACAACTCCGCCTCCAGCCTCCGAAGCCCGGACTCCGCCTTGGCCCGTAGACCTAGCGGCTCCACCTTGGCTCCTAGCTCCCTCACCTCCACTGTAACCCGTCGATCCACCAGCTCCACCAGGCTCCCTCGTCCCTCCGGCTCCGCCTTGGTTGGGCGTCGACCCACCATCGCCTCAGGACTGCACCTCGTCTCTCCCTCCCACCAGCTCCATTGAACTCCTTCCTCCCGCCAGCTCCACCTTGGTCCTCAGTCGCTCCGCCGCGGATCTCTGTATCTCCGTCTTCTCCTCAGTCGCCAGAGCCCTCGGCTCCACCGTGGCCCCCCGGATCCTCGGCATCCCCCTGGCTCGTTGGCTCTCTGCACCCGTGCCCCCCCTCCCCTCTGTTGTTCTACGGCGCGAGGACGCGCCTTCCGGGAGGGGGGTGATATGTCAGGATCATGGACCCGTTTTGTTATGTTTTGCCCGTTTCTGTTCCTGTGGTCCCTTATTTGGTCATGTTCCTGTCCTCGTTTACTTAATTAGTCATTCTGTGCACCTGTGTTTGGTAATTGTCCTGTGTTTATAAGTTCTTGTCTGTGCATTTCTCCTCTGTCGGGTCTACTTGTTGTGAACGTCATCCTTGTGCTCGGTGTCTCCATATTGGATCATTAAAAGACTCTCGTTCTGTAAAATCTCCACGTCTCCTCGTGCTCCAGCGTATTGTGACAATCCAGTGCTCAGATTTCTCTTCTGGAAATTTATGCAAAATAGTGCATATTTAAAATAAAATTTTCAGGGAGAAAAAATATCAATTGGGGAAGTATGGTGATATTTATTAGTTAATTTATTCACCCTATTTACCTGGGGTGTCTTGCCTTAAACCCCTATAAGCTACTTATCTAAACCCAAAACTGTTCTGAATTTTTATAAAAAATAATAATGGGGTTTTATAAAGGGATAGATGTAATTAAAGATCACTTTTTTGGCAGGTGCTTGAGGTGAACAGCAGTGCACCACAGAAACGTTTTAATAAGTGGCTTTTGGCAAAGGCGCAGTTTGAACCCAAGCCAAGCCACTCAACTGAATTCACACAACCTCCTCCCAACATTTAGAATGCTATTCTGAAGCAATAAACTCTGCCTTTTTATAGGCACATCTAATGTGTTAAAGGCAGTGTGCATCTGTGAATGCAGCACACAAAATCCAGTTTTAAATAGTGGATTTATAACACACAAAGTATGTGACATGTATAACTTCAACAATTTTTTTTTAACTCACAGTTTGTATAGCATTTTTGTTTCAATGGTGCTTTGCTAGTGTTGTCAAAAGTGTTGTGGTGGTGGTTCGTGCGCTACAAGTGTATTAATAATTGCGAATAACATGCCTTACTCCTGGGCTTGAATCTCAAGTGCCTCTGATGTCTCTTGAATCTGTATTTGCAATGTTTCAGAGAGTGAGCCAGTCGTGTAACCTCATTACTATCTCTTAAGCGGTTCCCATGACGATGGCGTGTGTAAGAGCTGTGGGCAAATCTGAGGGCGAAAGCATGGGCCTCCACATACATGACACTTCCTTCCTCAGAACAGAACGAGAACAGAAGTGCACATATGATTTCACGTGTTTGGCCCTGACCTCCCGTATTCTTGAGGATATTGTGCCATTGAGAAGACTTGACAAACAACAGATAGAACAAATAGAGAAGGCAAACAATTTACTATACATACACAAAGTTTCTTCCTTAAAATTAGAAGATGTAAGGCACAAAGCATTGGTACTTCTAACAAAAAGTGAGAGTAAATATAATATCCATGGTTAACATACCTCAAATTTACAGCTTCAAAGGAGCCGATATGATGGAAGAAACCAGATTTCATGGTAGTAAACACAAACAACCAAAAACGTGCTTCAAGAGCCAGTGGAAGTCTGGAAGACATGCGGCAAACGCATAAGACTTGTGCATTCTGCTTATGCAGAAAACACATTTGGCACTCTTTTGAGCATTTCCTCAGTGAGGCAACACTAACGCTATTGAACCAGCAGAATTTTTATTCTGGGATCAACGATCATTCAGGATTAAACAGCCTGGTTCACTATTGACTACAGTCTCTCTAACCTTTAGGGCAAATATTAAAATAGCAAGCCATGTAAAGAAAGCAAAAATCTGAATCAATCGTGTTTCCACAGATCTTTTTTTGAGTCAACATTTAAAAGAGGATCAAAGCTTGGAGACCTCAAATGGCCCCTATTTAAGAGGCGTTTCATGCCAGCTCTCACAAATATTGTCAAGATGTAGCTACTTGATAATCTATAGAAGAAGCTAAAGCATAAATCAGTAACAATCAGTCGTAAAAATACAACAAACTGCATTGTTGGAATTAAAAAGACAGTATTTAAAGAAATCAATAATATGCTTCTTTCATGTCACATGACTAGTAGTACAATATGTGCCAAGTCTACTGATTGGCCAATGATTGGCTGTTTTATTGCTATTAACTGTTAACACAAATGATCGTTCCATCATTTCAAAATCTACCAACACATTCTCAGAAAACAAGGCACAAAAGCTGTTACTTGGGCGGTACCTTTTCAAAAGGAACTACACGTAGGTACTAATATGCAACCGTTGAAACCTTTTAAAAAGGTATAACCACAGTGACAGTGAGCTTTTAAAGCTTTTTTTTTTAGAGTGCAGGTAAGTGCAATTATTTAAAATACATGTTGAGTAAATTTAGTAAATTTTTTCCCTTTTTTTAAAAAAGTGGTTGACCACAGCACTTTTCATTTTTTCTCCAAGGCTGTTTTCACCCTTACAGAACACAGACAGCCATGAAACACTTAGTAAACATGTTCTGAGGTATGACATGCTAAATTTTTCAGTCAGTTCAGTCAGTGAGTTCACGCTGAACTGATAGCTTCATTGATTATAAATTGAGTGCTCTTTGCTTGGTTTCTGTATAAACCCATTCATAATTTGAATAAAAGTTTTATTTTATATGCAGCCAAGTACACAATGCAAAGTTTCGGGAGTGACAACCGTATTAAAATGTGGACTGAATCTGCGATGTTTGATAAAGTAATAACCACAGCAATGGACGGGACAAAAACAATCTGATGTGTCAAAATAGATCCGTGATTAAATCTTGTGCAATGCAATTTTTACATAATTGAACAATATTTGAAGGTTACATGGTAATATTTAATTTACTTATAAGTATTAATAGCGATAATAACTAATTTTATTTCTTTAATATTTTTATTATAAAATAGTAAAATTTTTTAAAAATTAAACGTTTTTGATACGGCATTGAAATTGGTAATGAGAACCGTGGAACTGTATTGGTATTGGTACCGTGACAACAGTAGTTTGTACAGCATTTTTGTTTAAATGGTGCTTTCTGTTTCACTTGAGTAAAGTGTTGCCCAAGAACTCTGAGCTAAAATGGCCACACCGAGACGCGCATATAGATTAATCTAAAAACAGAGCAGTTCCCTCCTTGAGCTGCGACACTAGATATCTGATCCCACTCAACACTACCTAGTAACACGCAAAGCTGAAACCAGTTTGGCCAGCTCAGAGCCGGGTTTGCCAACCTATAAACTTGTGAAAAAGATGACGGCTGATACGGCTGATACGGCTGCTTCATTCTGATCACGACAGGTGTGACAGGATGCAGGGCCTCATTCCAGCTCATATCTCACCTTATCAGTTTAAACCCCACATCGACTTATTTCACATACAAACAACCCCAGGACTCACTCAATATCACATATGCAGCTCTACAACACCCCTGAAATATATAGAATGCAACTGCAAAGATTTATGGTACTTACACATTAATTGTAACATTAAAGAAACACGTCATAAGGAATAAGAATTAAAACACAATTGAGGATTGTATCATGTCATTTTCCCACCTCTCATGCACCAAACAAGCATTAAAGTTCCTCTTCTGCTGCTGTCCCTTCTGTTTGTTTTACTGACAACTTTATAAAATCTCTCTTTTACATTATCTCTAGTCTATTTTAAATAGCACCCAACAGCAGACAAACAAGCCACCGTATTTGTTATTCCAAAGGAAAATATGAAAAAAAAATCAGAGTAAGAGATTAAAACACTCTCCATACCATAATAAAAAGTTGTCCAATTTGTCCAAAGTTTGGAATGGAATGCAATGCAACAAACAACTGACTTTAACATGCACTTTCTCTTCTGTTCTGCTTTTGAGCACCCAAATTATGGCAAAGTCTAACACACAATTCTCATTTATCGTTCTATGGAGTCAGCAAGACATTTAAGGAACTCTTGTCTTGCCCAAGATTCATTATAGACATTGATATAAATGCAAACATTGTGCATAAATGAATTCATTTTTGCGTTTGATTACGGAGTTCTCCAATAAAATATATTTCCTCTAAGGGTACAATGCACTAAAAATGGAAAAGTTTTTCCTTTGTGTTTTTGAAAAGTTTTGCCTACAGATGACAATGTTGTCAAAACAATCCTTTCTCACTTGGACCCGCAAAAATGACTACAAAAAAGCTGTATTATGCATGCCAGGCCAGTAGTTGGCGATGTCACTTTGTAAAGCAACACTATGCGTTTACGCCTGTAGACTGAACATGTAATAGGTATGTGCAGGACGTCACCATTCTCACAAATTTGCGTTTTGGTAGGTTACATGGAGACGATAACAGTATAATTTTCAAAAACTTGCACTTTGAAACGCGGCTTTGAAAGTGTATAAACGAACGGCCAAATTGCATAAATTTTTTTCTGTTTTAGTTGAAAATGGTGTCGTGTAAATGCTCCCTACATGCCTATATATCCCAAGATTAAGTGTGAGTAGATACTGAATTAAATATCTTTTCCAGCTGTTGCGTGTAGTGTTTCAGTACAGTATGTGATGAAG
This sequence comes from Sinocyclocheilus rhinocerous, assembly GCF_001515625.1. NCBI lineage: Eukaryota > Metazoa > Chordata > Actinopteri > Cypriniformes > Cyprinidae > Sinocyclocheilus > Sinocyclocheilus rhinocerous. The sequence continues at coordinate 692,330 of NW_015644072.1, forward strand.
CTATCATATATTTATCATTTATACAAGGCACCAGCTGAAAATAATATCACACAACAATTATACCACTGTGTGTTTTAATATTTCCTTTTTTCCATTCATTGTTATTGCATAATTATTCAGCTTTAAAGACACTTCATTCTGAAGTGAGCAAATTGTAATATTTTAAATGTAACAGTTAGACATAACCTAAAATAAGGACGAATATCTGCACACATTTAGAATGCAAACTACTTCACATAAATAGAATGGCATTAATTATATTATATTATAATATTATTGACTAAGAATTTAATTTTATTTAGTTATTATTGTGTCAGTAGATAAGTATTATGTCCTGCATATTAGTTACCGGACACTTACACAGACAATTTGCCTTAAAAAGGCCAATTTAATGCAATCGATCAATAAACAAACAAACAAACAACTTCCACAGCCACAAGATCACAGATAATCAACCTAGATAAAAAAAAAAAATAATTAAAAAATAATTAAAACATTTATCTCATCAAAACTACATCCAAGTTGAAATCGGAAATAAATAAATAAACCTGGGGATTTACACTTATTTGCATATATACATCGCGTGGCTGATGGCAGTTACTGTATATGTGTTTGTATCAAGTGTTTATTCTGATGGCTGTAAAATACACTGACACCAACACTAACACATCATCATATGATCAGCTTTAAACAACCAAAGACAGAAATGAAAACTCATTAAACCTTCCGAGGTAATATATTTCCCATACAGTCAACACAAACAGGAAAATGTGAATGTAGGCTGAGAGGAAAAAAACACACTTCACTTACCAGTTTAACTTCCGTTTAATTTTTTTTTTTATTGGGAAGCGGAAGAAACATTCCTGATTTGCCTGTAAAAACAACCCGCTCGCGACGCTCTCTTAGGCAATGTTTAATCACAGTCGCGAACGTACGACAGCCTATAGAAACAGTATGGCTGGTGCTCTCTCTGAAGCACCTCTCTCTTCCTCATTTGATTTCGATATAGAGGTTAATTTGGCTGTAACATCGTATGTGCGTCTAATCTGAGGCGGTGCCCGCGGTCGGGGGAGTCAAACCATTGGTTGACAAACAGCAATCAGATGCAAATTCCAAACCTCTGAATCAATGGGGCTGCCTTCCCCCACTCTATAGGCAACATCTACAAATAACTCAACGCTAATAAGTGGAGGAAGGTCCCACACTAAATGACCTTTGCATTAAAGACTTGTGTTTGGGTCTGGTGATATATTTGAGTTGATGACTGAAACCCATTATGAAAAGCCGCCCATTTAGACCCTCGTTCCGTGTCTGTATATGGACATATACGCTATATGATGGTATCTATACATTTGGCGACGTTCCCTGCCAGGGGCCCTTCCCTTTTATCACAGGCACCACTAATGTCTAGCTGCTGCTGGAGTTCTCATGCAAACACATAGAGCTGTATATCTTCGATTATCATTAATAAACAACCTGGTTTGTTTGCCAATAACAACAAAAAAACAAACAAATATTAATAACAATTTACTAATTTAGGTTGAGATTAAAAGCATATGAAAGTCAGTACATTTTAACAGCTTTAAATATGTAAAATACATTTATAAAATATTATAAAATTAAATGTTTATTATATGTAATAGCCAACCTAAAATGCACAAAAGATAAAATATGCATCATTCACATGTACATTTTAAGAGATAGATTATGGTGTTATCTGAAATTATCTGATTAAGTATGATATAAATGTTGTATGTATCAAGTAGAGGCCATTTCCGAGAACGGACGTGTGCACGTCTCAGGTTAAAGTGCAGAAACTTTTGCACAGTATTTAGTTTCCACCTACCGGACAGAGCAAGTATTGCATTTTTGTGGACATATAATATTAACAATCTGAGACAAAAAGGTACAAAAGTTGTCGCTGGGGCGGTACACTTTCATTAAGGTACTAATATGTACCATTTATGTACTAATATGTACCTTTAAGTTACTAATATGCACCTTTTAAGTTTATATTTGCACTTCATCAACCTGGACAAAAAATGTATACATGCTGTTGCATTTCAAAATATCAAACTGTGAGAGGCACACTTTTCATAAAACAAATATAAGTAAAACACACACACACACACACACACACACACACACACACACACACACATGTCTGGTTAGCTATCCTTGTGGGGACTCTTCATAGGCGTAATGGTTTTTCTACTGTACAGACCGTATATTCTATTGCCCTACACCAACCCTACCCCTAAACCTACCCCTCACAGGAAACTTTGTGCATTTTTAGATTTTCAAAAAACTTAATGCTGTGTGATTTATTAGCTTGTTTACCTGTGGGGACCTCAATTTAAGTCCCCACCGTGACACGAGTCCCCATGAGTCTGTGTGTATTCAGGTTTAAGTCCCCACCAGGATATATAAACAGGTACACACACACACACACACACACACTGGTCTGGTCAGCTATCCTTGTGGGGACTCTCCATAGGCGTAATGGTTTTTATACTGTACAGACCATATATTCTATTGCCCTACACCAACCCTACACCTAAACCTACCCCTCACAGGAAACACACACACATTTAAGGAAACAATGGATATACTGTTCAAAATGAAGACAATACATCACTATACACCATGAGTCCAGCTAATTAAAATTCATTGTAAAAACAAAAGTTAGTTCATAGAAAAGCTCTTACCTTTTGTCAGATGCCATGGTTTTGATATATCATATCTAATGAAATGACATACATACATTGTCACTTAGCTGTCATCAAATATTTGATAATTTTTAACAACTTTGTTTTTTAAATGTATTTTTTATATTTATTTTTCTTTATACATTTTTTTTTTATTGCAACTGGAGTACATAATTTTGTGTATTGTTGGAAAGGCACAACGGTTGTTACTATTTTTTATTGGTGGAGCAAAATTCGACAAAATTAACTGGAGATTTGTGTGTGTGTATGTATGCCGAAATATGGCACTTGTTTACTTAATATATCTACATTAATAAATTAATCAATATATTAAAACAGAGAGAGGACGTTCATGTAAAACAAAACAGAATTAAATATTTTCAGGCTAAATATTTGGGGGCTTTTGGTCTGGGGGCACCTAGATTGCTGTATCTTAATCATGCTTGATTTAAGTGCAGCATTTTATACAATAGATCATGACATCCGTCTACAAAGACTTGGTCAAGTAGCTGGGTTTCAGAGATCTGTGCTGAAGTGGTTTGCATCCTACCTTAAGGACAGAACTTTTTCAGTGAATTTGGGGAATTGTTTCTCATCTCAGCCTCAAATCTCCTATGGTGTTCTGTAGGGCTCTTTTCTGGGTCCTCTTTTTTCCCTTATATATGCTTCCACTTGGTCATATTATTCAGAAACATAATTTATCATATCATCTCTATGCCGACGACACTCAGCTCTATTTTCCAGTTTAAAACAATAATTGTTCTAAATAAAAAAAGTCACCAGGGTTGAGCAGGAGCGCTTTCACATTAAGGCAGTCTCCCTGGGCCAGCAGGGCGCCTGGACCCGTTTTTTCAGTGAATTTGGGGAATTGCTTCTCATCTCAGCCTCAAATCTCCTATGGTGTTCCGTAGGGCTCTTTTCTGGGTCCTCTTTTATCCCTTATATATGCTTCCACTTGGTCATATTATTCAGAAACATAATTTATCATATCATCTCTATGCCGACGACACTCAGCTCTATTTTCCAGTTTAAAACAATAATTGTTCTAAATAAAAAAAGTCACCAGGGTTGAGCAGGAGCGCTTTCACATTAAGGCAGTCTCCCTGGGCCAGCAGGGCGCCTGGACCCGTTGGGACGCTACAGTGAATAAGCGCATCAGCTGGGTAGACATCTGGAGAACTCCACAAGCCAGACTCAGCTTTCAGATAAGGGCGGTATATGACACCCTCCCATGCCCCTTAAACCTCACCCGGTGATTTGGGGACGAAGTTGGCTGCTCACTACGTGGTAACACCAGAGCAAGCCTGCAGCATATCCTCTCAGGATGCAAGGTTGCATTGACACAGGGACGATTCAGGTGGCGACATGACCAAGTTCTGGCCAAGCTGGCTGAAGTCCTGGAGAGGGGTAGGGTAGCAGCAAACCACATGCCCGAGACTCCAAAGTTAACACTGGCTTCTTTTGTCAGACCAGGCGACATCCACCTGGTAGCGGCAAAAAGAAACCTCAAGAAGCAGCTGGCCTTCCCAAGAGAAATAACCACAACTACCCTCTGGCCAGACATTGTCATATGGTCAGCTGAGGATAAGAGAGTCTTCATCATTGAGCTGACTATCCCGTGGGAAGAAAACATCACAGCAGCCCATGAAAGGAAACAGTTAAAATATTTTGAGTTGGCAGCGGAGTGCCAGGAGGTAGGCTGGAACGCTAAGGTTTACCCCCGTGGAGGTCGGATGCCAGGGCTTCGTCAGTAGAGCAATGGTGCAAATACTCCGTGAGTCTGGCATGGTGGGGGCAAACCTGCGGAAGGCGGTGAAGGAGTTGGAGGAAGAGGCAGAGAAAGCCAGCTATTGGCTGTGGCTCCGGAGGAAGGATAGTGGCTGGGGGTTAACACCCCGATAAAGGTGGCTGCAGGGGTGGCAGGGATACGTCCCTAATATGCCACTGCCCCCCCGCCGGGAGATGTACTGGTGTAGGTGCGAAACATCGGTGAACGGCGGCAACCAGCTGACGACCCTGCAGCTGACCTAATGGCACTGGAGGAGGTGCGTCAGGCTGAAAAGCCACGCAGGTAGAACAGCTTATCTGTGCTATTGACTATGTCTAATCTGTTTGCATGTCTTCAGGACATTAAAGGCTGGATGTGGCAGCGGAGTGCCAGGAGGCAGGCTGGAACGCTAAGGTTTACCCCCGTGGAGGTCGGATGCCAGGGCTTCGTCAGTAGAGCAATGGTGCAAATACTCTGTGAGTCTGGCATGGTGGGGGCAAACCTGCGGAAGGCGGTGAAGGAGTTGGAGGAAGAGGCAGAGAAAGCCAGCTATTGGCTGTGGCTCCGGAGGAAGGATAGTGGCTGGGGGTTAACACCCCGATAAAGGTGGCTGCAGGGGTGGCAGGGATACGTCCCTAATATGCCACTGCCCCCCCGCCGGGAGATGTACTGGTGTAGGTGCGAAACATCGGTGAACGGCGGCAACCAGCTGACGACCCTGCAGCTGACCTAATGGCACTGGAGGAGGTGCGTCAGGCTGAAAAGCCACGCAGGTAGAACAGCTTATCTGTGCTATTGACTATGTCTAATCTGTTTGCATGTCTTCAGGACATTAAAGGCTGGATGAACTTGAATTTTTTACAGTTAAATAATGATAAAACTGAAATAATGGTTTTTGGTCCAACAGTTGCGTCTTCTGACATTGTTAAGCAGCTTGGTCCCCTCTCATCAAATGTACGTGAGTGTGTTTGAAACCTTGGTGTTGCTTTTGATCCCACGCTGTCTTTTGTTAAGCAGATCAGTGCTGTTGTGAAAAGCAGTTTCTTTCAATTAAGGTCAATTGCTAGAATCAAGAAAATGCTTTCCATTAAGGATCTTCAAACTCTAATTCATGTGTTTATAACTTCAAGATTGGATTACTGCAACTCACTCTATCTGGGTTTGCCTAAATCATCTTTGGATCGATTGCAATTGGTGAAAATGTGATCACATTACAACAATACTCGCCTCTCTACACTGGCTACCAATAAGCAAGTTCCGTATTGATTTTGAGATTTTGCTTTCTGTTTTTAAAGCTTTACATGGTTGTGCTCCCCAGTATATTTGTAATCTCCTCATCCCTCATAATACCTCTATATCTCTTTGGTCGTCTAGTCAATTTCTCCTCTCAGTCCCTCGTTCACATTTTAAAACCAAAGGCGACTGGGCCTTTGCTGTGGCAGCTCCTAGGCTCTGGAACAGCCTTCCCCTCCACATAAGATCTTCCCTTTCTATTTTTTTGTTTAAATTTTCTTTGAAGACTAATTTTTATTCTGTATGTTTTAATTCTGTTTGAGGGTGTATAATCTTTCATTTGTCCTTTTGTTTTCTTGATTATGTATGTTTTTAAGTTTGTTTTACATTTGTTGTACAGCACTTTGGTTTCAACACCTGTTGTTTTTAAATGTGCTTTATAAATAAATAAACTAAACTAAACTATTTTTTTTCTGTTTTAAATTGAAATAAATATGTGTACAAGAGCAGCATTGAACAGTCTGTAAATAAACATAAGCACCATGTCAGATGCTTCTACTATTACACCTTTGCAGTGTAAAGATTACAAAAATTACAAAAATTAGATTGTAACAGTCTATAGGATTGTGATTGATTGAAGTTGCTGGCTAAATTTGACTTAAAAAACAACACAGATACATTTAATAAGGTAGTTATATAGGCTATGTATGATCCAAACTTAGTAACTCACTACTTGAGTATTTTTTTTATTGGATTCTTTTTTACTCTTACTCAAGTAGGCCTAACTATTAGGATTATTACTTCTACTCAGGGCTGGCCCTAGCATTTTGGGGGCCCTAAGCAGATTTTCAAAGCACAATGTATAAGTTTAAACAAATGTTTGAATAAAGATATGGCATATTTAAATATTTGGTGTTATTTGATAAACACTAAAATGGATAAAAAGAATCTGAACGGCTGTTGGAAAACATGTAAATACTGTTTGACTTACTTTGACCTCTGTAACAAACAAGTAGGTGCCAGAAGTTGCGCTTGCGCGGTGCTGCTTTGTGTAGAGGGGTAACCATGGTAACAGCTGTATTTCTGCTGTTCCTAAAGCGCCACCTGCTGTCAGAGAGTGAACTTGCATTTTTATTCAGCACTTTTGCTGTTTTTGTTCAGATCAATGAGAAAATCTAACCCAACGTTTACGCACCAAACGCATAGTGTTGTAAAACTTAACTGGTTGATGGAAAATAAGATAATGTGCGTTTTAAAAATATGAACCATTGGGATAATAAGACATCGAATTATTCCCGTATTTTGAAGTGCCCACTGTAACAATACCGTTCATATTCATTACTGTTGTTACATTCACAGCGCGTCTTCAAATCGCTTGCAGCACGATGAAGCATCAGTCATTTCAACAATATACTTTTAAAATCCCTCACTTACCCTTATTTTGATCACTTTCTTTTCTCTTTTTCCACTTCTCTGCAGTCTGTGCCAGTTTTATAGTGCCGGCTCTTCATTTTCAAACATTAACACACAGACTGAAACTTTATCAAAGTTATTATACCGAGCATTACTGTCTGAACCCTGACATGGGGCCCCCTGGTGGCCACGAGGCCCTATGCAACTGCTTATTTCGCTAGGTCGGGCCGGCACTGCATTTACTCTTGCTTGAGTAATTATTTCTATAGGCACGTTTACTTGAGTACAGTTTTTGGATACTCTACCCACCTCTTAATATTTTGAACATGAATACAAGCATGATACACTTTCTTTTTTACAAACTGGATGTATAAATTAAAGACACTCAGATCTCTTGACAGATTCCCTTGTTACATTGATGCATTGTGGAAATCATGTATTGTTACATGAAACGCGTACACTGCTGCACGCTTACTGCACAGTGAACAGGGAAGTTCACTCGATTTAAAGGGGAGGTGAGGCGAGAACTAACCTTCTTTCGATAGGAACTGATAGCGAACATCTGTCAGGCGCACAGCTGACATCAAAATGAATCCACTGGGCGGCTCACGAAAACAAACGTCCGTCAGGGTGCACATAGGCTCATGTATCCCACAATAAAGCACATTCAATTTTAGAATGTTTGTTGGATAGATTTGTATAATAAAAAGTATAATTAATTGAATAAATTCACAGATTTATGCCCCACATACAAATTAAAATCGACCAGCAGTCTTCCCTGCTGAAAAAAACAATAGACACCATCACATAATTTGTAATGGTTTTACTGGTTATAATGGGAATTGTATTGGTTTTAATGGAAACTGTAATGGACCCTGTGGGTTTCTACTGGTAATTGGTCACCTTCTATTGGTGGCTTGCTAAAACCAATCAATCCTAATGGAATATGTCCCAAAACACACTACAAAAACATTTTTTTTAATGGTTTGAATGGTTAAAAGTTGATGGTTTGTAATGTTTGTAATGGTATTTGTAGTGGAAACCATTAGATAAAACTTAACTGGTTGATGGAAAATAAGATAATGTGCGTTTTAAAAATATGAACCATTGGGATAATAAGACATCGAATTATTCCCGTATTTTGAAGTGCCCACTGTAACAATACCGTTCATATTCATTACTGTTGTTACATTCACAGCGCGTCTTCAAATCGCTTGCAGCACGATGAAGCATCAGTCATTTCAACAATATACTTTTAAAATCCCTCACTTACCCTTATTTTGATCACTTTCTTTTCTCTTTTTCCACTTCTCTGCAGTCTGTGCCAGTTTTATAGTGCCGGCTCTTCATTTTCAAACATTAACACACAGACTGAAACTTTATCAAAGTTATTATACCGAGCATTACTGTCTGAACCCTGACATGGGGCCCCCTGGTGGCCACGAGGCCCTATGCAACTGCTTATTTCGCTAGGTCGGGCCGGCACTGCATTTACTCTTGCTTGAGTAATTATTTCTATAGGCACGTTTACTTGAGTACAGTTTTTGGATACTCTACCCACCTCTTAATATTTTGAACATGAATACAAGCATGATACACTTTCTTTTTTACAAACTGGATGTATAAATTAATGACACTCAGATCTCTTGACAGATTCCCTTGTTACATTGATGCATTGTGGAAATCATGTATTGTTACATGAAACGCGTACACTGCTGCACGCTTACTGCACAGTGAACAGGGAAGTTCACTCGATTTAAAGGGGAGGTGAGGCGAGAACTAACCTTCTTTCGATAGGAACTGATAGCGAACATCTGTCAGGCGCACAGCTGACATCAAAATGAATCCACTGGGCGGCTCACGAAAACAAACGTCCGTCAGGGTGCACATAGGCTCATGTATCCCACAATAAAGCACATTCAATTTTAGAATGTTTGTTGGATAGATTTGTATAATAAAAAGTATAATTAATTGAATAAATTCACAGATTTATGCCCCACATACAAATTAAAATCGACCAGCAGTCTTCCCTGCTGAAAAAAACAATAGACACCATCACATAATTTGTAATGGTTTTACTGGTTATAATGGGAATTGTATTGGTTTTAATGGAAACTGTAATGGACCCTGTGGGTTTCTACTGGTAATTGGTCACCTTCTATTGGTGGCTTGCTAAAACCAATCAATCCTAATGGAATATGTCCCAAAACACACTACAAAAACATTTTTTTAATGGTTTGAATGGTTAAAAGTTGATGGTTTGTAATATTTGGAATGGTATTTGTAGTGGAAACCATTAGATTTTTTTTGTGATGGTTCTATTGTTTTTTGCTTCAGCAGGGTTCTCTAAGAAATAATTAAATAAACAGTAACCACAAATGGCTGTGATTGATCTATCATGAGCAGCGTTGTGAAATGTAACATTTATCACCTGACCAACCATCGCGCTCTCTCTCTCTCTCTCTCTCTATATACATATATTTATATAAAATCTGCTTTTATCCATGTATCCTATTTCTGTGAAAACGCACTCATTTAAAGGTCAATACAGTGTACAAATAAAATTGTTTTGATTAAAAATTAGATAACATCTGTTCTGACTTCTGGTCTCAGAATGTAAATGACACGGAAAATAAACAAACAAACAAAAAAAGGAAGATGCCAAGAAACCGTGAGAATAAGAAATCATGAGACTAATCGTATAATAAATGCTAATATAGCCTGTACCGGACGCCTGTACACGCACTCTGTGAAGGAAAGCTTATTTTTTGTAAATTTTCAAATAATATCTCTTTATTTTGAAATAGTTTTAAACATAACATGTTAACAACTATACATTACCATACTATTTAAGTATTATTTGAAACAAGATGAACACAAAGGAAATAACAGTATATACAGTATATATATATATATATATAGGCAAGGCAAGGTAAGTTTATTTACATAGCACATTTCATACACAATGGTAATTCAAAGTGCTTTACATAAAAGGAAATAAAATATTCATTAAAAAAATCACAACAATAACACAGGGAACTTAAAAACTTATAAAATGATTTAGAAATTGATTTAAAATTAATTTAAAACAGTTAAAAATAGAAAATGATTATACATAAAATACAGTGCAATCAGTTCGGACCAGTGCTTGAAGTGGAAAAAAAGAAGGGCCGGTACTCAATCAAAATGACTGTGAAAAGGAGCATCCTTCAGACGAGGCATTAAACTGGCCTCCGACATTCTGTTCTCATGAATTCCCCACCTCAATTACAAATTTGACTGTTTTCTTTTTGAAGCTGGTAGCACATTCTGATGGCTGGTAGGCCGTTGTGAACAACTAGCTTGGCTGCTGGAGCTAGTTTTAGTCCGACCAGCAAGGGGTGCTCATTCCCTGACTTGTATGGGTGAAAAAGTCTTAGTATAATGAAACAGACTTCAGAATGTAAAAAGAAGCAACCTTTTGATAATACTTTAGACCAGCACCTGTAAAAAGGAGCGTCATTCAGGTGAGGCATTAAACTGGCCTCCTGACATTCTGTTGTCATTAATTCCCCACCTTAATCATGAATTTGACCTCATTGTTTAGGCTGGTAGCGCATCCTGATGGCCGTATTGAGCTTGTAAGGATGCGCTACCCCTCTATTAGAGCAGCTTCATTAAGATGTAACAAAAGTCCTAGTGTAATGATGCAGACTTTAGACTGTGAAAAGGAGCATCCTTCAGACGAGGCATTAAACTGGCCTCCTGACATTCTGTTGTCATGAATTCCCCACTTCAATTACGAATTTGACTTTGTTTTCATTTTGAAGCTGGTATCACATTCTGATGGCTGGTAGGCCGTTGTGAACAACTAGCTTGCTGCTGGAGCTAGTTTTAGTCCAGCCAGCAGGGGGTGATCATTCCCTGGCTTGTATGGGTGCAAAATTCTTAGTATAACGAATCGGAATTCAGAATGAAAAAAGAAATAACCTTTTGATAAAGCGTTAGACCGGCACGTGTTAAAAGGTGCGTCGTTCACATGAGTCATTGAACTGGCCTCCTGACATTCTGTTGTCATTAATTCCCCACCTTAATCATGAATTTGACCTCATTGTTTAGGCTGGTAGCGCATCCTGATGGCCATATTGAGCTTGTCAGTTTTCGCTACCCCTCTATTAGAGCAGCTTCATTAAGACATATACTGGGAATTCAGCTGTTGCATGCAGTAGGCAGAGTTTGGTTCCTCGCTAAAGCTAAGCAGGCCAGAGCCTGGTAGGTACACTGGTGGGAGACCATTTGTGAAAATGTAGCTTGCTGCTGCAGCTAGTTTTAGTCCAGCCAGCAGGGGGTGATCATTCTCTGGCTTGAATGGGTGCCAAATTCCTATTGTAATGACGCGGACTTTAGACTGTGAAAAGGAGCATCCTTCAGACGAGGCATTAAACTGGCCTGCTGGCATTCTGTTGTCATTAATTCCCCACCTTAATCATGAATTTGACCTCATTGTTTAGGCTGGTAGCGCATCCTGATGGCCGTATTCAGCTTGTCAGGATGGGCTACCCCTCTATTAGAGCAGCTTCATTAAAGCGCAGAATACGAATGCAGCTGTTGCATGCAGTAGGCAGAGTCTGGTTCCTCTTGCTAGACTCAGGTGTTCTCTCAATGTTCTTTCCCACAAAGCAGAAGCAGCGCATAAAAGAATCAGAAGCACAGCTCTCTCTTTCAAAACCACTGTGAGTCCCCTATCCCCTAGAACCCAATGCTCCTTGCAGCTCAGTTGAAGAGTTACCTTTTGCATCCACCCAACCATTTACAACGTTATGCTGAGCCTGGTCTCTGTCGTGTTATTGATAGTGGCTGAAAAGCACCACAGTGCACAGGACGAGGTGGCCGTACCTTACAGCCAGTGTTGAGAGTAACACGACGGATTCTACATTTGTGAGATGGACACACTCCTGTTATTTTCAGTTCACGGAAAGGAAACCGAGATGATAGAAATAAAAGTAAACACAGTTTCGAATGATCTGTATGACCAAAGAAGATGGAATATTTTTTTGTTGTTTGTTTCCGCTGTTCGATCGCGCCGGCGCCTCACGCACACACAGCATTGCAAACATTGCAGCCTGTTCATTATCAGAATAAAATACAGTCAACCAAACATATAGATACACTGGTTAATTTAAATAGTGCGTACTGCGTAGTAGCTACAATCGGTGCCATTCAGCCTGATCTCGGGCCAAAGACACATTTGCTCATGTGACTCAGATGTTTTTTAAGTGCGTTATAAGCCTGGTTTACATAATAAATAATGCTTACAGCGATTGGCCGGCTGAACACTTCCTACCACTTCCTAACAACATTTGAATACTTCCGAATGAGGTCGCAACACTTCCGAACAAGGTCGCAACACTTCCTAACAAAGTCAGAACGAAAGTCTGAACGATGTGCAAACACCTCCTAAATAAATTTGAACAGGTCCTAACGCAAATCCGAAACTTTCGAACAGATGGGGCAAAGGAGCCAATCAATTCCTACCAAGAGGAAAGAGCCAATCAGCAATCGAGTTGACATGCCAATCTCGCCGCTGATTGGCTGAATGAGTTTAGTGACATTCCAGCTGTTTGTAACCCACTGTCACTGGACATCTGCTATCCGGAGATTCAAGGTAAGCGTTATCAAATTACACATCCGTGACACTAGTGTTAACCTATTTGTTCAAACATTAATTCATGATTTGGAATAAAGATTATTCGGATCGGTACTCTTAAGAGGTCTACGCTTGCGTTGCAAGGCAAGCTAACTTAATCAGAATCAGAATCAGAATGAGCTTTATTGCCAGGTATGTTTTCACATACGAGGAATTTGTTTTCATGACATTGTGTATCATATTTGAAACATAAGGAATTTGTAGTAGCTCATATGGTGTAAATAGTGTGAGAACATGGAGCTCATAGTCGAGGAAGAAAATTTTTTTTAAAATTTTGTTCAGAGGCCATAAACCTATAACTGTGAGGGCAAAACATAATGCAATGCAATACAATGATGATTGAGAGACGTACAAATAAACATTACTCAAAAGCCTGATTGACTTTTCTAATCAAGTAAACAAGTTGCTTCAGTACAGTAAATGGTCACCAAATATTACTAATAATATCCAAGTTATTCTTTCGAAAAACAACAATTACTTTCTAATAATAAAGATTTTACAGCAAAATGACATGTGAAGTATGAGCTGAAGGTAGACGTTTGTACAATTATACTGAAAGGCCTTTTACTTGATAGAAAATAACAATGATGATTGAGAGACGTACAAATAAACATTACTCAAAAGCCTGATTGACTTTTCGAATCAAGTAAACCTAAGTTGCTTCAGTACAGTAAATGGTCACCAAATATTACTAATAATATCCAAGTTATTCTTTCGAAAAACAACAATTACTTTCTAATAATAAAGATTTTACAGCAAAATGACATGTGAAGTATGAGCTGAAGGTAGACATTTGTACAATTATACTGAAAGACCTTTTTTTACTTAACAGAAAATATCAATCAGATGACAGAGGGCATGTTACAAGAAAAAATTTGATCATGTTGATAATTTAGAGGTCTAAAATACAGATGCAGTAGACTTTATAGGCTTAAATATAAAAATATCGACTGAGATTACACAGAAATTACAAGTTAATTAACAATAATAATTTATCTTACCGGTGTAACGGGCAGGAGGACAAAACGTGGGGACCACTTTCCTGCCAAACAGCTTTTCATAAAGTTGATGGCTCCGATGACAGGGAAGCAGCCTCCCGATCCTGGTTCCACCTCTGTAGACCCTCCAGCAAATAAATCTGAAAGTTCAGACTGTTTGCACTGGTCCCTGTAAACAGACACAAACGTTTTTAGGGAGTGTTAAACACACAAAGACACTTAATGTTCTTTCTTTACATATGCACAGTGTGTGTGACAAAGACTGGGGTGAAACGGTTAAGGTGTAAATGAAAGGATTCAAGAGAAGTGGAGCCTCTGGCACATCTGTATGTCTTCAGAAGCACACCTCCCTTGGTTAAGCTCCCGGTCTCAGTATAGAGCGCAACACCAGGGGGGTCTTGGATACACTTGACGTGCTTCTTCTGGACACTCCAGATGTGCTCCATCCTTTCTCGGTCCAGGAGAGGAACACCCAGGGAGTCATTGCCCTTGCTGCTCAGGAGCTCGGTAAGCAGTCGTTCAAGGTGAAGGATGGTAGTCTCCTCTCCACGGGTCCTCCTCCGGCAATGTTCGGTCCAAGAGAGGAACACCCAGGGAGTCATTGCCCTTGCTGCTTAGGAGCTCTGTAAGCAGTCGTTCAAGGAGAAGGATGGGAGTCTCCTCTCCACGGGTCCTCCTCCTGCAATGTAGAGCCAGCTCCTCCCTGGTCAGATGCTTGTTGACATCTTCAGCTGTCAGCGCAGGCCAACCCTGGGACATCAACAGCTCTCTCTTTGCTTTTCTAAGCATAGAGACATCAGCCACATCCCATTCAAAGATGCATGCTTATAGACGTGACATGAAGATGGGGTACAGCTGATGGGCATCTGTTGTACACCCCAAGGCAATCCTGCGCATAAAATGCCAGATGTGCAAGCTTATCACGAGATCTGGCCAGCCTCTAAATCTGGTTTTCAGCTTGGTCTCGCCCACCTCGGTGCAGCACCCACAGTCCACGTACAACACAGCAGGTGGATCCACAACAGCCTGCTGGTATCTTTTCACCAGACCGTCTATCATCATGTCCAGTCCTGCTCCTTCCTGGGTGGTCAGCACACTTATGAGCACCTGACCAAACTCATTGCCAACAGAGGTAAGCCAGAGTCCCGTTCCCCTCGCTGTCCCAGCCAGCTTCTTGGTGATCTGTAATAAGACATGATATGAAGCATGCTGTAAATATAATCAAACATCACACAATGTAAAATACAGATACAGTGCCATGCTGGTATATAAACAACAGCATTAATAAACAAATCCACAACTAACCTTTTTAGTAGAATCCATCTTCAAGACAGAGCCATAGGTGGATGTTATCCTTGCATGGATTTCATCCAGCCTTGTCAGGATGTCTTGGCTGTAAACGGTGAGCAGCCACTTGCAGCTTGGCACCACTGTAGGCTCTGGGGGCTCCTGGAATTTTACTGGCATCACCCCGGGTTGATTGAGGAAGTCAACGCATTGGGTGGTGTACCGGGCCAGACGATGGAGCCACTGCTCGCTGTGGTTTTCACGCAGCTACTTGATCACCCGCGTGGGGCTGTTGCCTAAGCCACGCTCACGCAGGAGCCGGATGACCCGCATATCACAGGCGTACCTTAGGAAATGCAAAATCCACACATTCATATATTTTAGATATTTGATTTGTAAAGTATTTGCTTATATATGTGATGATGGGCTCACAAGCTGTAAAATGTGTGGCGTTCCTGAGAACAAAGTCAAAGACAATTTGTCATGGGATATCAAACACCAACGAAAATAAATAGGTCTTTAGAGTGGATTTAAAAACAGACAAGGTTGGAGCAGTTCTGATGTGAGAAGGAGACTATTCCAAAGTTTGGGCCGACAACAGAAAAGGCATGGTCACCTCTCGTTTTTAGCCTTGTCCTAGGAACATGCAGCAGGTCAGAATTAGTAGATCTTAGCGATCTCGACAAAGTATGAGGCTGTAACAACTCAGTTAAGTACAGTGGGGCCAAATTGTGAAGAGATTTAAAAACAAAAAGTAGAATTTTAAAATCAATTCTGTACTTTACTGGAAGCCAATGAAGTGATATTAAAACTGTAACAGTCTCATATTTGCACTTTGGCATTAACTCTGCTTTTACACTTGACATCACACTGCCTGAATAGAAGCACATTTTCATCAGATACAAAAGTGTGCAAAATATTGTTATTGTGTTATCATAGTATTGGTGTATTGATTTATATACGTATTATATTACATTTATTATTTTATTAAATTTTTTGTACCATGCAAATGTAGTGTTTAACGTAATTAGTGATACAGGAAAACGTTGGGGTTGGTTTATTCACTTCTTCATTAAACTTGCAGGGAAATGTATGAAACTTCTGAACATAACCTTTCCTCATCTGTAGTTTGACCCAGATAGTTAATTATGATGGAGAATTCTCCTCAACGCTGAGGGCAGTCACAAGGTCAAATGAACGATCCATTTCTATCCTTTTTCTTCCAGATGTTTGGAGTTCAGTGACAATGGCAACAATCACAGGAGATTCAGTGTCATTAACCTCTTATTCCATCACCATTAACCCTCCGGTGGAAGAAAAAACTTAACCAAACACATCAGTGAGACACATAATCTGTCTATATTGCTGTCAGTTCCTAATGTCTTATTTTTGGGTCACGCAGATGTGCTGTTTCATTGTGCGTGCGTGTGTGTGTGTGTGTGTGTGTGGAAGAATATTGTCAACACTGATAGCTCTATTTCAAAACCTAGTGAGCTGCCTTGCTGCATACAGCCTACATCTACCTTCTAAAGCCGGGACCATGCTTTGTTTTTCTGTCTCTCACTATGTCTCACGGACAGATGAACTTTCCAGTCTTTCTGAGTCTATTCCATTGACTATGGACTAGTGTTGGGGAAAGTTACTTTTAAAAGTAATGCATTACAATATTGCGTTACTCCA
>NW_015644072.1:709253-717027 GCF_001515625.1 Sinocyclocheilus rhinocerous
CACACACACACACACACACATTTGTAGAGAATATTCTATATTCTAATTCTGTAAAAACAACAAAATCACTCACTTATTTATACATTTTTGTTACTTTATTTGGGTACATTCATTTGCTATAAAAAATACTGTGATTTGAGTGTTAACATTTATTGTATGTGAAAACCTCTAACATACTGTTTGACCAATATTGTTATATGAGAAATTTGTCTTTAGGAATGTTTTAACAAAGATACTCACTTGACAAACTCTCCTTTTCTTCGCACAAATGAAACGAAGGCTGCGTTCCAATCTGCATGATTAATGCTTTCAGAGGGCACTTCGAAGGGAGAATAACTGCGAGGGCCACGCTGCTATATAGTTTCAAACTGAATTTGTAATAAAAACAATATTTAAAAGGCGAATTAAGTAAGATCTAAGCACCACAACTTTAACTCTTCCAAATCACTCAAAGTGGACGGTGAAATCTTCGAAAGGATTAGGGCATAGGGTCGATAATTCTGAATAGAACACACCCCAGGTGCAGCGCAATCAATGACGTCGACACAGCAAACTAACAATGACCTATACAATACAATACAATTTTATTTATATAGCACAGTTTAAAAACAACCGGAGTTGACCAAAGTGCTTTACAACACTATACCAACAATAGGCAAATTGCAAAATTACACATTAAATATACACAGAATATACACAAGCTGTAAAATGTGTGGCGTTCCTGAGAACAAAGTCAAAGACAATTTGTCATGGGATATCGAACGCCAACGAAAATAAATAGGTCTTTAGAGTGGATTTAAAAACAGACAAGGTTGGGGCAGTTCTGATGTGAGAGGGGAGACTATTCCAAAGTTTTGGGCCGACAACAGAAAAGGCACGATCACCTCTCGTTTTTAGCCTTGTCCTAGGAACATGCAGCAGGTCAGAATTAGTAGATCTTAGCGATCTCGACAAAGTATGAGGCTGTAACAACTCGGTTAAGTACAGTGGGGCCAAATTGTGAAGAGATTTAAAAACAAAAAGTAGAATTTTAAAATCAATTCTGTACTTTACTGGAAGCCAATGAAGTGATATTAAAACCGGTGTAACAGTCTCATATTTGCACTTTCCAGTAAGAAACCGAGCTGCTGCATTCTGGACTAACTGCAGATGAGAAACACAGGACTGAGGAACACCAACATACAGAGAATTACAGTAGTCAAGCCTGGATGTAACAAATGCATGTATTGCTATTTCAAGCTTCTTTAATGATAGAAATGACTTCACTTTGGAGAGAAGCCGGATATAATAAAAACAGGACTTAACAACGGTACTTATCTGCTTGTCAAATTTAAGGTTATTGTCAAACCAAACACCCAAGTTTCTGACACAGGTGGTACTGTATGGTGATAGAGATGTAGTTTCAAAATCGTGTAAACTATGATCATTGGGACCAAACATAATGAATTCAGTTTTACTTTCATTGAGGCACAAAAAATTTGTTGCAAGCCAAAGTTTCAGTTCCTTCAGACAATCCAAAATGGGCTTTATGGCACGCTTATTTCCACGCTTTAAGGGGATGTAAATTTGGGTGTCATCTGCATACAGATGGAAAGAGACCCCATGCTTGTTAAAAATAAACCCTAAAGGAAGCATATAAAGTAAGAACAATTGTGTAGAAGTAGATGTTGATCCATCCTTGTTTAAATTATTCTAGTTTATTTGAAAGAAATGCAGAGTGGCACTTACTGTCTCTTCATCATCATCCTGACCAGCATCCTCTGGCTCTGAGGGGAGTGGTGAAACAGATGTTTCAGAGGGAATAGGTGAGACAGCAGTCCCTGAGGGTCCAGGTGATGAAGGAGACTGTGTGGGGTCAGGGACCAGTGAAGGGGATGTAGAACCCAGTACAGCCGTGTCACTGCTGGTGACCAGGGTGGAAGAACCCAGTGTCAGTGTGGAGGAGGGTGGTGACAGAACAACCTCTGGATCTGCAATGGTGTGATCCTCGCTGATGTCACAGAAGCCCTCATCTTCCTCTCGCTCCTCCACATTAAGGTCCTCGATGAGTTCTGCCGTCTCTTCAGAGTCTGGGTTCATGTCCTGCAATGCTAAAAAGCTACAGCCCTGAGGCACCAGCTCAGTAAATGGGCTCAAATCTCCAGGTTTAATCCAGGTTTCAGTGATACATAGGGCATCTAGAGCATGCAGAGTAAAAAAGTCATTTAATATAAATGTCTTATTTACCAGAGAGCGCGCGTTGATCAAAGCCACATGTAATGGCAACACCTCTCCCTGGGGTTGCGTAGATCTCCGAATCAGTCGAAGGTTAGAAGTATTTACTCCACCATGACGAACCCGCGGAGGGAGGCAGCGCGGAGAGACAGGGCCAGGGCTAGGGACAACAGGTCGAAGCCATCGATACGATGAGTCCAGCGAACGCCAGTGAAGACGTAATCCGTATATCATCCCTGGCCCGGTAGACAGCAAACCAGCAGTGGATAAGGAGGTGAAGATGCTGGATGTGGAAGTCCTGGGCTGGTGTGGCTGGTAAGGCACACCTGTGCAATAATCATGCTGTCTAATCATCATCTTGATATGCCACACCTGTGAGGTGGATGGATTATCTCGGCAAAGGAGAAGTGCTCACTAACACTAACTAAGATTTAGACAGATTTGTTAACAATATTTGAGAGAAATAGGCCTTTTGTGTACATAGAAAAAGTCTTAGATCTTTGAGTTCAGCTCATGACAAATGGGGGCAAAAACAAAAGTGTTGCGTTTATAATTTTGTTCAGTGTAAATACCTTTGGTATTACAGTGATTATTCCCACTTAGTCCCTCCCACTTGGAGGTCTCCCAACCTACTTGCAGCGTAAGTCCTTCCCACTTGGAGGTCTCCCAACCTATTTGCGGCGTAAGTCCCTCCCACTTGGAGGTTTCCGGGCTGCAGCGATACATACTTGCTTCGTTGAGTGCTCTACTAATGAGCTGATTAGGTGTGTTAAATAATGGAAACATACAGAGAGATGAGGTGGCCGAGTGTTAATCCATTGTGCTCTGCAGGCGCTGGGTTCGAATCCCATCCTCGTTGTTCCTTGCGGTTAACGGTGGTTGTTAATCTGCTATACACCTTTGGTGTTCCTTCCTTATGTGACACATTCAGTTCAATGAGTGCTCCACTAACAAGCTGATGATCTGAATACGGTGTGTTAAATAATGGAGGCACGCAGGGTGACAAGGGCTGCGTTCTAGTCCGTTTTTTTATGCCCTTCACTCGCAAACTTCCCTCCGTCTCGTTTACTCGGATGTACGTCATTGATTACTTTGCATGAGTGCCCACTTCTGGCGGAACCCTTGGAATGGGCTGAACTGGAACGTCCTAAGCCCTTGATCACTTAGAATCCACTATGGAGTTGGTTTATTGTTTACATTTTTACCCTTATGAATTTGTTTGGTGCAGCATTCTATATGTATATAGGTATGTGATGACGTCACAATCGTGTTGCATTGTGGTCTATGGAGCAGCCTGAAGTGTGCATATGAAGCAGACTCGCTCCCTTGGTCAAAATCGAGGGGTTGAGGGTCTGTCCATATAAACTTCCCTTGTCCACTTCACGAAGTGGAACGCACTTCAAAATGGCAGCGGGGATTCCCCCGAGGGGAAGTGCTTAGGGAAGTTCGCGAGTGCGTGTCTAAAAGTGGAGTGGAACGCAGCCAAGGTGGCCGATTGGTCAAGTAGATGGACTGCTAATCCACTGTGCTCTAAACGCCTTCTTGCGATTCTGCCTTTATCTACCGAAAAAAATGCAGCACGAAACAGAAAAGGAACCTCTTTTGTCAACAAGATGTTAAGCTTCCAGAGAAGCTGGCAAAAATTGCCAAGGCTGACTGTATTTCAAGTCATCCTGGTGGGGTATTGGGTAAAGTTTTCAACCAGCAATAATCGCGCCTCGGATGTACCTCATAAGCTACAATATTGCCTCTGCGAAAGAATGGCAGAGAAGGTCGCGACCTCTCCCGTGCACCCATGCGGACGTGGAACGACAGGGTGGTAACAAGCTTCAAACTGCAGTGTAAACAGTCTTCTGGCACTGATGGCTGCGTGGTGTGTCTACGAATCCAGCTAGCAACATGTACGAGAAGCCTTATTCATTGTTCTCGCTTTAATTAAAGATGTGTGAGCGTTGCTTTCCTGAACCCTGCGGGGAAAGAATTATGGGTATCCTGGTAACAAAGGGGTGGAGTTCTAAAGCTCGTGGCCGAGGAACGATTCGATTCAACGAGCCCCCAGGGGGGACGGGTAGGGTACAGAAGAGTGCAAGGATACTGCAAACAAGTTCTGAGGGTGGTCCCGTGTCAAATGTGCCTACCTTTTTCTAAACTCATGTGTTCTCTCAATGTTCTTTCCCACAAAGCAGAACAGCACATAAAAGAATCAGAAGCACATCTCTCTCTCTTTCAACACCACTGTGAGGCCCCTATCCCCTAGAACCCAATGTTCCTTGCAGCTCAGTTGTAGAGTTAAATTTTGAATCCACCCAACCATTTACAACACGTTATGCTGAACCTGGTCTCTGTTCTGTCAATGAGTGTGGCTGAAAAGCACGTCTTCGCATGGGACGAGGTGGCCGAGTGGTTAAGGCGATGGACTGCTAATCCATTGTGCTCTGCACGCGTGGGTTCGAATCCCATCCTCGTCGCTTTATGTTCCCTAGCATTTGAAGGGGGCCCAGTGCTCCTAAAAAGATATAACAATGGGGACTGCAACAACAGATGCCCACACTGACAAGCACTTGTGTGAGGGGGTCATGAGATAGCAGCAACTTTAGTTTGAAAGAGTTCAAAGACATATCAGTCATAAAGGCTGGACAAAGATGAAACTTTACAGAGAGCACGCAAACAAAAGGAGTTTGAAAATCTATATGTCAACTGTATGCATAGGCTAGTGTACACTATTTATATATTATAGAGTTGTTTGGGGTGGGGATAAATGTATATAGGTATGTGATGACGTCACAATCGTGTTGCATTGTGGTCTATGGAGCAGCCTGAAGTGTGCATATGAAGCAGACTCGCTCCCTTGGTCAAAATCGAGGGGTTGAGGGTCTGTCCATATAAACTTCCCTTGTCCACTTCACGAAGTGGAACGCACTTCAAAATGGCAGCGGGGATTCCCCCGAGGGGAAGTGCTTAGGGAAGTTCGCGAGTGCGTGTCTAAAAGTGGAGTGGAACGCAGCCAAGGTGGCCGATTGGTCAAGTAGATGGACTGCTAATCCACTGTGCTCTAAACGCCTTCTTGCGATTCTGCCTTTATCTACCGAAAAAAATGCAGCACGAAACAGAAAAGGAACCTCTTTTGTCAACAAGATGTTAAGCTTCCAGAGAAGCTGGCAAAAATTGCCAAGGCTGACTGTATTTCAAGTCATCCTGGTGGGGTATTGGGTAAAGTTTTCAACCAACAATAATTGCGCCTCGGATGTACCTCATAAGCTACAATATTGCCTCTGCGAAAGAATGGCAGAGAAGGTCGCGACCTCTCCCGTGCACCCATGCGGACGTGGAACGACAGGGTGGTAACAAGCTTCAAACTGCAGTGTAACCAGTCTTCTGGCACTGATGGCTGCTTGGTGTGTCTACGAAACCAGCTAGCAATAAGTACGAGAAGCCTTATTCAATACTCTCTCTTTAATTAAAGAAGAGTGAGCGTTGCTTTCCTGAACCCTGCGGGGAGAGAATTATGGGTATCCTTGTAACAAAGGGGTGGAGTTCTAAAGCTCGTGGCAGAGGTCAGGAACGATTCGATTCGACGAGCCCCCAGGGGGGTCGGGTAGGATACTGAAGAGTGCAAGTATACTGCAAACAAGTTCTGAGGGAGGTCCCGTGTCAAATGTGCTACCTTTTGCTTTTGCAGTCATAAAGGCTGGACAAAGATGAAACTTTACAGAGAGCACGCAAACAAAAGGGGTATACTTTGAAAGTCTATGTGTCAACTGTATGCATACGCTAGTGTACACGTACAAAAATAAAGTATACATTTGGCGTACAGGTGAGCTTCAACGCCATTGTGCTAAAAGGAGCTGCAGGAAAACCAGCACAGTGCAGATTTCAGTCGGGAAAGTAACCGTGTGATGAGGTGGCCGTACCCGCCAGCGATCGGACAGCCTAACCATTCCTAACGATTTGTTACAATTCCTAACACATTCTAAATAAGTCCTAACACTTCCGAACTAATTCCTAACACAAGTCCTAACAATCCTAACATCCAATGGTCTAAGTCCTAACAACTCCTAACAGGTCAGAACGGGGCAAAACAGCCATTGGTCGAACGGGGCAAAACAGCCATTGGCCGAAACGTAGTCACGTGCGAAGCCACATGATTACAGTCATAAAAAGAGCGGAAGCGCGCGGATGACTAGTTTATAAAGGTTAAGGCGAATTTGATATTTTTTAAACACGGAACATATTTTTAGTCAGTTTGACGTTTTCGGATAACGTGGAGGTAAGTACAATAAAACACATAAGATGAAAGAGAAGCGAGATTGTGATATAAATCGAGGTGGCCTTTCATATTGCAGCAAGTATTACTGTAAGTATTATTATTAATAGTAATATTGTTATTATAGTTCTTTAAATTTGTAAATAAGTATTATATGTCTTATAAAATGTCAGATTTGAGCTTTTGTAATAAAATATATGTGGAAGTAAGTTTATATTATTATTATTATTATTATTAGGTAGTTATTTAAATTTGTATTTACATACATCATTTTTATTATATAAAGGTCAGATTTTAAAGTTTATTATTATTATTATTATTATGTAAGTATTATTAGTAATATTGTTATTATAGTTCTTTAATTTTAAATGTGTGTGTGTGTGATTTTCATGTATATATTTCTATTCTTAATTTTAAACTATTTGTGGTAGTTAAGATTATTATTATATATGTAATTGTTTCAATTTGTTTATATATTCCCTATTTATATTCCTTTGTATTATATAAATGATGCTGGATTTAAGCTTTTTTGAATAAACCTATTTGGTAGCAAGCATATAATATATGTAATTATAGTTATTTTTATGTTTGTTTATATATTTATTAACTGTACATACAATTTATTTTACTTTTCAATTACATTTTCTGTTTTTGTTTATTTATATTTGCATATGTGTATTTTTATTCTCATGTTATTTTTATTGTCTGTGTGTTGTTCCTTGTATGCGCAGGCATACTTGGCAAAAAAGCTCTTTCTGACTTCTGATTATTATGTATGCATGTCCTGTTTGAGCTTTTGGAATAAACCGTATTTGTGGATGTATGTTTTGTATGTCTTATTCTTTCAATTTTACAAAAAGGAGTTGTTTTGTGATGAGGTGAAATAGGTCGAAATATTGACTTTTCTGTAATTTGTTAGTTAAAATTAGTGAAAAGGTGAAAAACTGTTAAAAAAAAAAACTATTTCAATTTAATTTGTTTCAATTAATTTCCCCCTTTTTTCCCCTTATTTTTTGCACTTTCCCTTTATTTTTTTCCTCATTTCCCCTTTCCCCCTTGTTTTTTTTCTCATTTTTTCTTTCCCCCCACTTCCTAACAACATTTGAATACTTCCGAACAAGGTCGCAACACTTCCTAACAAAGTCAGAACGAAAGTCCGAACGATGTGCAAAAACCTCCTAAATAAATCTGAACAGGTCCTAATGCAAATCCGAAACTTTCGAACAGATCAGAGCCGTAGAGAGAGAGAACTTGTGACAACTCCGTTCACTCCAATGGACCAGTTTTTTACAGCAA
>NW_015644073.1:0-146 GCF_001515625.1 Sinocyclocheilus rhinocerous
CCCCAGTTCAGCCCAGGAAGGGCTCCTGATCCCGAGTTCAGCCCACGGAGGGCTCCTGATCCTGAGTTCAGCCCACGGAGGGCTCCTGATCCCGAGTTCAGCCCAGGAAGGGCTCCTGATCCCCAGTTCAGCCCAGGAAGGGCTCC
>NW_015644073.1:385-496 GCF_001515625.1 Sinocyclocheilus rhinocerous
CTTACGCGAGGTATGTGGTTCCAAAAATGCGTCCGGGAGTAAGGTCATTCAACTCAGAGTATGTTTCTGGTTAAGGCTCAAGACATTCTCAACAGAGCGACGAATCGACGA
>NW_015644074.1:0-578 GCF_001515625.1 Sinocyclocheilus rhinocerous
CTCCTCTCACAACTTTTCTGATATATATTTTATAAATATATATTGAAACATTATAAAATACATAAAAAACAGTATTTTTCTCAAAGGTTAGAATTAGTTTTTGTTGTTTGAGGTTTTTTGAAGTGCCCGCTTTTGCAATAATGCCACATAAATTAGCAGAAATGCCACACAAGTTGTCACTAAAACTTGATTGCAGGCACATATTTATTTCAATCTAAAAAGTAAAATAAAAACAATTTTATTTTACTTAAATGTAAATAAACCAATACAAAAATAAAGAATCTAAAAAGTAACCCTCCCTCCCAAAAAAAAACCCCAAAACAAAACAAAAACAACTGCAATAGGCAGATATGAATGGTGTGTGTGTGTGGGTGTGAGAGAGAGAGAATAAGTGTGTGTGCGTGTACGTGAGTGAGTATGCTCGTTCCACATTGCATTTGTTTGTGCTCTACAGGCCTTCATTTTTGTGTGGACATTCAGATTTAAGTTGGATTTGTTAATTTTCTTTGAGAAATGAAAAACAAATATATAGATTTTTTTCGCATTTCCCATTCATTTTCAATTGGGGTCATATTGAC
>NW_015644075.1:0-194 GCF_001515625.1 Sinocyclocheilus rhinocerous
CGATCGATCATGGAAATGATCGAAAATTGACATCCCTAGTTCAGAGCAGGCATGGGCTGATTACCGGGTTCAAGGTATACCGCGATTTGAAAATTTCACGGTTTCAAAACCACGAATATTTTCCATTATACCGTTCCTGCGGTATGCGCTGTTGTTCATGTCTCCTCAAAGACTGAAAGTGTAGGAATCCTTCA
>NW_015644075.1:226-885 GCF_001515625.1 Sinocyclocheilus rhinocerous
CCTCAGGTCGAGTGCAGTGTTAGAGAGTAACATGCCCCCTCCTCCTCCTGTTGGTGCGAGCGAGCGGTCAGTCACGTGTGTGTGTGTGTATGATTGCCGAAGGAGCTTCCTCTGGAATTTATGCGATCGGCAACCGGCCGTTTATTGTTTTATTGCAGCCGATCTCTGTTCTGGACCTACACAAACTGCGTTGCAATGCATATCATTTTCCAAACGTCATTTATGTGAAAATATGAAGTCCGTAAACGCCCGTTAACAGAGGCCAGAGACGCTGAAGACGGACGCACAGAGAAAAATACTGTAGCAAGCAGACCACTCACTGTTCATGATGCACGAACTATTGGAAGAAAATCCTAAATATTGATTTGGGGTTTATATGAATGCGTTTCTGAGGGGAACGGACTGTCTTCAGAAACGTTTAGATGGTATTTTCTTTTCATCTCGTATAATTCACATTAAAGCAATGTTTCAGCGCAGCTCTGCTTTGTTTACTGCGATAACCAAGGAAACGCTGTATCACATGGCGTTATTTTAATGACAAATGTCGAAAGCGCATTATTGTAGCGCGAAAGTATGGGATTACATTTCTGCCGCAATTCTGCGTGCGAAAGATCATCAAAAGTGCGTTTTGCACGCGCGCGAACTGAGTTTTGTGGAGA
>NW_015644076.1:0-641 GCF_001515625.1 Sinocyclocheilus rhinocerous
GAACAAATTCAAGCAGGTCAGCACCGACCGCGCACGTTCCTCTGTAAAGCGTGTTGTCTGCTTGACCGAATCCAACTCCATACCGAGAAAAGTGATCCTCTGCATCGGGGAGAGTTTGCTCTTTTCCCAGTTGACCCGAAGACCCAACAGGCTGAGGTGCCGGTGCCGTAGTGTGTAATGTGGAGGCAGCTTCTCCACAGGCCGTATAAGCATCGCCGGACAGGCCAGACGAGTACCTACAGACCCGGGAGGGAAGGCACGGTTCGCCCTGCCGGGTGAAGGCAAAATTAGGACACAACTGCATCGCAACCGACCGCTCCACCGGGGGGACCCCCGTATACACCCTCGCTGCACCACCGTCGAGGGTGGTGAGGGAGGAGGAACCATCAGGCCGGTTACAGGCAGTAAAAGGTGCCGTCCACGACCTGGTGAGCTCCTCATGCACTTCCGGGAAGAAAGGCACTGAGGCACGGCGCTGAGAACCCAATCATCCAACCTTGAAGGCTCGGGATGCGGTGGATGTTTCCACACGAGCCCTACCTTCTCGTCAGCCCGGGAAAGCATAGTTGTCATCTCTGGATCTGATTCAGGCATTTCCACCGTCCCGGAGGGCGGCAGCGCAGCCGAATCTTCCTCAGAGA
>NW_015644077.1:0-494 GCF_001515625.1 Sinocyclocheilus rhinocerous
TACTTCTTTATAAATGAAAACAAGAATTTATTAGCTATTCTAGATCACATTAAACGAAGCTAAAACACATACACACATACACACAAAGATTCAAGGAAATGAGTTAACGGAGTTGCATGAAGTTTTCAAAGTTCTAACACTCGTTTGGTACAAGTGCTTTAAATTCAACCCTGGGACAATCACAAAGCAGAGATTTTCTTATCTTTACTGACTGACTCAATTCACCAGTTCAGCACCGATTTCAGCAGATAGGAGCTTTGTTTGTACTTGCGTTTTGCTGAAATCTGAGAAGCGGAGGGGTTTCCTCGTTGCCTGAGGGAGTCCCGGCTTTTTGATTGGTTACTGAGATGACGTCGGTATAGCGTCCTTTGGGGAGAGCCCTCCGTGGTGATTGGAGGTTGCCTTGTGACGTATGAGCTTCAAAAGTCGGTTGCCTTGGGCACGAAGAATGATGTTTGGAGTTCTTCTGAGATTTCCTTTGCTTGGCTTTAGAC
>NW_015644078.1:0-1026 GCF_001515625.1 Sinocyclocheilus rhinocerous
TAATATGTTTGCGTGACTTTCTGACATTTACAGATGAAAAATATACCTGAGACATGCACTGAGGAAAACACAACGTCTCAAATGCATTAAACAGCACAGATATATTCACTGTTTGCGATGGTGGATCGATTTGATCCATGATCGACATTAAGAATAAGCGTGCACAAATTAGTGAGATTGTGTGAACTTAATTTTGACATGTCAGTTATGCACTGAGGAAAACACAACGTCTCAAATGCATTAAACAGCACAGATATATTCGCTGTTTGTCATGGTGGATCGATTTGATCCATGATCGACATTAAGGTCTGCTTAAGAATAAGCGTGCACAAATTAGTGAGATTGTGTGAATTTAATTTGTCGTTAATGGAACAGCTTTAGCCCCGATTGATTTGTTAGGTTATTTCAAGTCAGGTTTTGGACTTTAATCCCAGTTTTTCCTCGCGTCTCCGTGATGTTGTGATGCCTCATATTCACGCAGCAGCAGTGGTGATGAGAGAGCGCGCTTGAGAAACAGTTTAGAGAGGAGAAATCAATCTACATATAAAATATTGGTCACAGATTATTGGTCACTTTCTAAACAATAAAAGTATAGCGCATCCAATAGTAATGATATATTAATAAATCGGATTTTACCGATGCAAATATGTTAGAAACGATGCATCGCGATATAAATGCCAACTTGTAGCCGATGCACACTTTTTAAACCTATGCATCGCATCGTTAACTTTTTATGCCGATGCACCAAGCGAATCGGGGAATCGTCCCATCCCTACTTTACACAGAGTGTGTGTGATCGCGAAATCGAAAGTGAAAGTGAACAGCGCGAATGCTCATTCAAAAGGGATTTAAATACTTCGCATACTGAGAGCGGCTCCCTGATGCGCCAAAATTATACACAATATTAGAATGTTTAAAGGAGTGGACACGAAAATCGCCGGGAGAGAAACACATGGTCAGAAATTCAGCAGGAGTGGGACAAAGAAAACAGCCGAATCCCAGACATTTTGGGCAATTAAGAAATCC
>NW_015644079.1:0-201 GCF_001515625.1 Sinocyclocheilus rhinocerous
AAAAAGAATCGATTCCGAGGCGTTGGGAATCGAGAGTCGATTCATTCAGAGCCTTTTCAGTTCAACAAAGCTTATCTATGGGTGTCTCTCAAACGGAAGGCTGCACACATTTAAATTCACGAAAATAAACACAAAGAAAACGAGTCGGTACTGATCATCTGAATTTTAGGATGCAGCCTTCCGTTTGAGAAGGGTTTTGTG
>NW_015644079.1:341-496 GCF_001515625.1 Sinocyclocheilus rhinocerous
TGCTCGCTAAAAGTGATTAGAAGTCTGATTAGTTTCCTGATTCGGATAGATAGTTTTAATGAACCAGTTCAAAAAAAACGATTCAGAGGTTATAGAGGTTATTAACGACCGAATAGATCATGACGTCATCGAGGGTCTTGATCTTATTACCATCT
>NW_015644080.1:0-855 GCF_001515625.1 Sinocyclocheilus rhinocerous
TCACGTTCAGTGAGACGAGTGCATGTTGCAGCGTCATATTAAAGAATCCGTTCGAATGCCATAGCGCTCGACTGCACAATCCGACACAGCCGCCTCGCCATCGCGAGAGTTTTTTGGCACACGTCAGCATGACATCAGAGCAAGTTGGACGTAACTCGGACACTTTTCTAACCGGCATGCATCTCGCGGTGATCACCGGTGATCGGTTCTGCGCAGATTTAGCTAATCTCAAACGAGCCTATTTATAAAAAAAATGTATGCGTGATAAGTACGTCTGAACTAGGTACGTCGCCTTACAAGACGCCTGATACATACGTCGTCTCCATGTACGTCGCCTTAAACGAAATTTAAAGTTTTCATTACAGTAGATGTATGTTATAGGCTATTACTTTTATTTAGTTTTTTCCCATAAAGTGGCAATAGTGCATAATAATTGCTGCATAATAAAGTCTATTTCATGTTTGATAACTTATGTTTAGCTGTTACGTTGGTGTTGAAGTGAAGTACAGCACATTCAGTTCAGTTCAGTTTATTAGTCAAGGCCCTTCTTTTTGCTTGGATGATACAAAAAGTATGGAAGCCCTAAGAGGCAATGCATGATTTGCTACAAAAAGTATGGAAGCCCTAAGAGGCAATGCATGATTTCTGCATGAATGATATTTCATTCTTGTTTCCTTGTGATCTCGACATAAAAGAGTGTCATTTTAATAGAAATAAAGTTGTATTTATATTAGATATCCATTAGACGTTCGATCTTCAGCATTAAATGACGTGGAGAACAAAGTCGTTCTGAACAAACCGAGGGGTGGAGAACCAGAAGGGCGTAAGTGACATTTTGGGCGAAATGGATATATA
>NW_015644081.1:0-480 GCF_001515625.1 Sinocyclocheilus rhinocerous
GAGTAAGATTTTAGAAGAAAACTTTCGGTCCTGTTTAATGTTGGTACTAGTAACGTTTTGAGAACCTGGTTTCACAGACAGGGCTTAGACTAAGCCAGGATTAGGTCATAGTTCAATTAGGACATTTAAGTAATTTATTGAATTTATTGTAATTTATTAAAATGCCTTTAGAAAAAACATTACTGGTGTGCATCTTGAGACAAATCAAAGGCACTGATATATTTATATTATATGTTTTAGTCTGGGCTAGGCTTAAGCCTTGTCTGTGCAACTTCGGGTACAACTAACACAGTTTGGTAATGTTTTACAATAAGGTCTCATTTGTTGTACATGGAATGATAATTTTCTTGAATTTTAAGGTTACAAATTTTTTTTTTTTTTGGTTATCCTATACGTTATGGGGACCAAATGACTCCCCAGGTGAAAACGACGTAGTATTAAATGTATTAAAAATATACTTGGAATTCAAGTAGTATGTTT
>NW_015644082.1:0-954 GCF_001515625.1 Sinocyclocheilus rhinocerous
CTCTGCTTCTATACCAGGAGCTGTTGAATGATCTTTTTTTGCCTGAGAAAACACGTGCAGGACAGTTTTTTAAGATTACTTGGTTGGGTTTCTCAACTCCGAGATCCCCTGGTGCTGCCATCTGTGACGACCCTTACTTGAGGCCTTGGCAACCGGAGCGGCTGGCCTCTGCACTGTCGGGAGTTGAATCAACGTCTTGCGAATTGCGACACCCAGGGCTTTCGCCTACCGTTACATCGCTGCTGCTTTCTCCTGCCAACTTTGGTGGTTTTTGATTAAAGAAACGCCGTATATCCATAGCACTGCCACACGAGATCGCTCAGCATTTTTTAAAAAAATTACAACTAACGTTAAGCGGTACATTTAAAAAAAAAAAAAATTACAACTAACGTTAAGCAGTAGCGCTATGCTTAGCAAACAACCAAACATTTCCGCGCTCACTATCGACAAACCAAATACGTTTAAAATTATTTATTTTTTTAAATCAGACCAAACACATTTTTATTTTTATTGAGGAGTTATATATATACAAATTATTATATTTTGATGAATTGATTATATGAATATTATGATTATTCAAAGATATTTAACCTTGTCACTGTGCCTTTTTTTTTCTGTGTATAATCTCAAACTATGATGTATGCAAACCCATTATATTTATGTTTTCTGCTGTTTGTCATTATGATTGTTCATTGTTAAAGATACTACCATCTTTCCCTGAGCTTGTATGTAATTATAAGTTCTGCAGTATTAATAAAATAGAACATAAGAGGGACAGGTGCACTAACACCTCACAGCATCAGTAACTCCACAACCCTACCTAGTACAGTTTTCCTCAGCGTTTGCAATGTTTGTAATATCTGTACAAAGGAGACGTCGATCAGCTGCTAGGAGATCTCGCCTTTGGAGAACAACAACAACATTTATTTATAAAGCACATTTAAACACAATGTA
>NW_015644083.1:0-589 GCF_001515625.1 Sinocyclocheilus rhinocerous
ATAAACATAACATTTTCATTTTTGGGTGAACTATCCCTTTAAGTACATTATGTATTATAGGCCTAACAAATACCTGCAGAGGGCGCCAACGGCCTGGTGACGTTTCACTTTACATCGTGATTAAACAATGTTTAAATCTATTCAATTTTAATATTTGGCCACATGCAAACTCAGAAACTTTTATTTTGAAATCGCAATGTACAATAAATGGCATATTTAGAAATAGATTCATGTATTTTCCTGTGTTGGCATAGGTTTATAAATGATTTACATTACAAATCTAGTGAGATAATGCACACTGTTTTCCCAGATGAACGTTAAGCAATTCAAATTCACAGCATATACAGAGGAAGAGTTTAGCCCCTTTCACACATGCGGTCTTTACTGGTAAATTACCGGTAAGTTACCATTAATTGTGAACAGGACCTTTTCAAAAATCCCGGTAAATTCGTTCTGGCAATCATATTGTTCTTATGGAGATGACGTGATTACTCTGAGCTGTTTACAAAGCTCCGCTGCTTTTAAATTTTTCTATGTAAATGATGGACATCTTTGAACATTGCGCCTCGCAGCTTTTTGTCGCGCTTCT
>NW_015644083.1:670-1055 GCF_001515625.1 Sinocyclocheilus rhinocerous
GGATACTACTATGCGCGTCTCGTGTTAATAAGAGCAAAAAATTCTGATTGGCAGATTCTGATTGGCTAGTAATGTTAGTTTGGTTGAGAGTGAAAGCTGTGCTCCTCGCATACCATTGGTAGGCGGACTCATGGACTCGAAAGTAATATTAAGTTTTTTTTAATAGGCTAAACTCAGTCCCCGAGTTTAGCCCAGAGAGGTCTCCAGTCCCAGAATTTAGCCCAGTGAGGGCTCCTGTCCCCGAGTTTAGCCCAGTGAGGGCTCCAGTCTCCGAGTTTAGCCCAGAAAAGGCTCCAGTTCCTGAGTTTAGCCCAAAGAGAGCTCTAGTCCCTGTGTTTAGCCCAGTGTCGGCTCCGGCCCCTGAGTCCGCTCCAGTGTCGGCTCC
>NW_015644083.1:1539-1716 GCF_001515625.1 Sinocyclocheilus rhinocerous
AATCATAGCAGAAACTCATTAACTCATTTCACTAGATGTCCAGTTTTGTTGTTCAGTATTCTCCATCATGTCCATCCTTTTGTAATAGAATATGTACCCCATGGTTAAAAAATACCTATAGGCCTATAATAGAATACCAATATAAAATTATAAAAAGTATATCGTCTTTCTAAATCA
>NW_015644084.1:0-513 GCF_001515625.1 Sinocyclocheilus rhinocerous
TCTATTATCTGAGGCCTCCTCGGAGCTTTGTGAGGATTTTTTAAAACTATTTTACTCAAAAAACTGATGCTATCAGATCCTCCATTGCTCCTTCTGAATCACTTCATTTGCAGTTGCCTAGTACCACAAGTTGTTTGTCTTCCTTTCAACCTGTTTTATCACATCAGCTAGATGATATTGTCTCTACTATGAAGTGTTCTGGTTCTAAGTTAGATATTATTCCTGCACGTCTTTTTAAGGATGTTTTTCCGACTATTAGTCCTATTGTAACAGCTATAGTGAACAGCTCTTTAGCCAAAGGTGTTGTTCCAGCCAGTTTTAAACATGC
This sequence comes from Sinocyclocheilus rhinocerous, assembly GCF_001515625.1. Taxonomy (NCBI): domain Eukaryota; kingdom Metazoa; phylum Chordata; class Actinopteri; order Cypriniformes; family Cyprinidae; genus Sinocyclocheilus; species Sinocyclocheilus rhinocerous. The sequence continues at coordinate 329 of NW_015644084.1, forward strand.
AGTTGTGAAACCTCTGCTGAAAAAACCTCAGCTTGACCCAGCAATGTTCTGTAACTATCGGCCAATTTCTAAGTTGCCCTTTATCAGCAAGCTTTTGGAGAAAGTAGTGTTTTTACAACTGGCAAGCTTTTGGAGAAAGAAGTGTTTTTACAACTTCAGTCTTTTTTGGATTCTTTTAGTGTTTT
>NW_015644085.1:0-479 GCF_001515625.1 Sinocyclocheilus rhinocerous
AATAGCCAAAAATACATTGTACGGGTCAAAATTATCGATTTTTCTCTTATGCTAAAAATCATTGAGATATTAAGTAAAGATCATGTTCCATGAAGATATTTTGTAAATTTCCTACCGTAAATATATTAAAACTTAATTTTTGATTGGTAATATGCATTGCTAAGGACTTCATTCGGACAAATTTAAAGGCAATTTTCTCAATATTTTGATTTTTTTTGCACCCTCAGATTCCAGATATTCAAATAGTTATATCTCGGCCAAATATTGTCCTATCCTAACAAACCATACATCAATGGAAAGCTTATTTATTCAGCTTGATGTATAAATCTTGATGTATAAAAGATGTATAAATCTCAATTTCGAAAAATTTACACATATGACTGGTTTTGTGGTCCATGGTCACACACACACATATAAATATATATATAAATCAACTCAACAGGGAAATATTTATGACTAATTATAACTGGTTATGATTA
>NW_015644086.1:0-3643 GCF_001515625.1 Sinocyclocheilus rhinocerous
ATTATTAAAACGTTATTGAAAACACACACACACACACACACACATTTATTATTATTATTATTTTTATGAATTTTTTTACTTTGGCTCTTTCGGAAAAATGCATTAACCAAAAATAAAAAAAATGGCTCTTTGGTCAAAAAAGGTTCCCGACCCCTGTCCTAGACTCAACGCTACGCTTTTATTTTGATTAGATAATCATCAAGTGTTCAAGAATAGAAGAAGTTAAAGTGTGAGAGTATACATACAATATCCATATGTATATAATTTTAATGCTATGGCCTTTGTGTATATATTTAAAGATGTGCATCTTTAAGCATGACTGTTGAAATGAAATGGTAACACTTTAAAATAAGAGTCCATTTGTAACATTAAGATTAATGAAAGCTGTGTAATGAAAGTATTGTTCCTTGTTAGAGTGTGTTAATTTCAACATTTTTATTATTATTATTATTACTACTACTACTAGTATGGTTCAGTACTGTTTTTTTAATAAAGCATTATTTTAGTTTTTGTTCAGTATCCATTTTAAAAACTATCGGTTAATTAATCGGTATCGGCCAGTGTGGTCCAACCTAGCTATCGGTATCGGCAAAATCCACTATCGGTCGACCTCTATTAATTACTATATTAATAATCACAGTATAGCCATATTTATTCTTTTTTATTAGAAATTAGAACAGATGCAAAAAAAACAATAGTGAGTGGAACAAATATGTGACCCTGGACCACAAAACCAGTCATAAGGGTAAATTTTTTTTTTTATTGAGTTTTATACACCATCTCAAAGCTGAATAAATAAGCTTTCCTTATTTGCCTATCCTTTTTGTTAGGATAGGAGGACAATATTTGGCCGAGATACAACTATTTGAAAATCTGGAATCTGAGGGTGCAAAAAAATCAAAATATTGAGAAAATAGCCTTTAAAGTTGTCCAAATGAAGTTCTTAGTAATTAATATTACTAATCAAAAATTAAGTTTTGATATATTTACGGTAGGAAATTTACAAAATATCCTTATGAAACATGATCTTTACTTAATGTCCTAATGATTTTTGGCCTTCATGGAACATGATCTTTACTTAATATCTTAATGATTTTTGGCATAAAAGAAAAATCTATAATTTTGACCCATACAATGTATTGTTGGCTATTGCTACAAATATACCCCAGCGACTTAAGACTGCTTTTGTGCTCCAGGGTCACATATAAGAAAGAAGCAAACAGGCCTAGTGCATTACTTTTTTCATTTTACATCTAAACAAAAGCATTCAAGTAAGAAACAAATAATCAAATGTAGAAATCACTTTAGTGTGATCATTACAAATCAATTGATGATTAAAACTACAAAAGCAGTTCAATCAAGAGCAGCGATCTTTTCTTTTATCATTTGATTAACATTGAGACGCCTTTGTGCGCGATTCGTATATCAGTCAGCGGCAGCGCGAGCAGAGAAAAGGTACTCCTCTCAGAAAACATTCAAATTAAGCTAAATTTAGTTGTTTAATTACTATATTTGGGGCATTGGGATTGCTAGACGAGGGCTTAATGAACTAATTATTTTTGAAAACATGAAATTCGACCAAAATCGACATTTCACCGGTTTTTTTTTTTTTTTTTGGTTTAGATCAAATTAGCCCCATTTCACCTTTTTTTTAAATTAAATTTTTTTTTTTGTCTAGCTCAAAATAAGCCCGTGTGCATTCAGACTCATTTCGCCAGCACGGGTCACAAATCAACTTTTAAATGATAAAATGGTAACACTTTACAATAAGGTTTAATTTTAACATTAGTTAACATGAACAATACTTACGCAGCACTTACTCATCTTTTAATGTTAAATTCAGTAGTCCGTAATGCATTAAAATGAAAAATGTTATCTTTTGACATTAATGTACTGTGAAATGACATTAACATTGATTAACTAGCATCAAAGGATAATAAATGCAGTAAAAAACATTGTTCTTTGTTAGTTAATGCATTAATGTTAACAAATGAGACCTTAAAGTGTTGCTGATAGTTGTTTCTAGCGATGCACCGAAATAAAAATTCTGTGCCGAAGCCAAACATTTAAGATGCATTTGGGCCAAAAACTGAAAATTATCTAACACTTTGAATAAATTGCACATAAGGCAGTTTTTGTTGACTAAGTTATTTCTACTCCCATTTGTTGGTGAAATATAAATTAAACGGTGGCAATAATGCCACATTAAAGAATATAAAGACCACATTTATTACTTGAATTGTGTTTGTATATATAATTGACAGAATTTTAAAGTTTAGACTTTTTCATATCGAAAGTAATAAAGCATGAAGATTGCGATGATTGGATGGTAGGTGCACTACCAATAATGTTTAGTGACGTTTTGTTCATGCATCACTTGAAAACTGCACAGACTAAAAGATCTCTTCAAAATTATATTTTGTTTAATTGTGAATTTTATTTAGATTTTTTTTTTATTTTGAGGTCGTTTTGTCATGCCAAAATTCATTCCTGGTTGCCAAAGTTCTGTGCATCACTAATTAACTCTTTCCCCGCCAGAAAAAAATTGAAAAAGTTGCCAGCCACCGCCAGCGATTTTGATGATTTTCACTCAAATGTGATGGCCTCCAGTATATTTTGCTGTCTGAATATTTGAATATGCAATACACCAAAATAAAGATCAGAGCCTCTACTTTTAAACATTAAAAATCAGTTTTATTCTAGCTTAAAGCATTCTTCTTTTATCAACACTTGAATATAGGTAGGTTTCATAAAAATGCATAATTTTGAGCAAAAAGGTGAGAATCACATTTTTATCAAAAACTACATCTAGATGATATTCCGTACGATTATCAAAGCATAAATCCAGTAAATCGCTTCCATCAACACCTCCAAAGCTTGCACAGACATCACTTTCTAGATCAACATTTTACTTCGTAACATTATGCAGTTTTCATTTATATGCTGCTGTCTATTGCTGATGATCGCATTATTTTTCATATGCATCTGTTTACATAAGAGATCGCTCGTTTCTCCGTCCTGTTCACGTGTTTTTGTTCGGGAGGTTTTGTATTTGTTCCGAAGATGCGTAATAGCGCCCTCGAGTGTATAACAGTGAAAAGCCGTAAAAACTCGTCAATGGCGGGGAAAGAGTTAACATGATTAAAACCAGGTCAGGAAACTGTGCACTACTTTTCTGACGCATAACGCTTCTCTATTCCAGGACCATTTTGATGATGGGTCGTTACGTCGAGCCCATCGAAGAGGTGCCATGCGGTAACATCGTGGGTCTGGTTGGCGTGGACCAGTTTTTGGTGAAGACCGGGACCATCACAACTTTCGAGCAGGCCCACAACATGCGCGTGATGAAGTTCAGCGTCAGCCCTGTGGTCAGAGTGGCGGTGGGGGCCAAGAACCCCGCCGACCTGCCCAAACTAGTGGAGGGACTCAAGCGCCTGGCCAAGTCCGACCCCATGGTGCAGTGCATCATCGAGGAGTCCGGAGAGCACATCATCGCCGGCGCTGGAGAGCTTCACCTGGAAATCTGCCTTAAAGATCTGGAGGAGGACCACGCCTGCATTCCACTGAAGGTCTGTGCATCTTTAATGCTCCAGTCTTTAGTGACGTAACTACAGTTTTCATTGGGAGACGTTTGAAGGACGGA
>NW_015644086.1:6360-7204 GCF_001515625.1 Sinocyclocheilus rhinocerous
CTGTCTTTACATTTATGTTGAAAGCTGAAGCTCGCGATTAGGGTAAGGGGCGTTACATTTCCGACAGGTGCTTGTGGTGTTCGGCCAATCACAATGCACTGGTTCAGCTGGCCAATCAGAGCAGACTGTGCTTGTCGGAAGGAGGGACTTTTTAGAAAACGAAGCGTTTGAGAGAGGCGGGGCATAGAGGACCTACAATAATGTACAGTATTTGAAAAATAATGTGTTTTTTGAACATTAAAGCATGTCAACATATTCTGTTACACCAAATACACAAAATAATGATCTTTAAAAAAGCATCAAATGACCCCTTTAAATAATACAAACCAATAGAAATTAGTTGTAGTAATAATTGTATTTTTATTATGCATTTAATTTTTGCATTTATTTTAATGCTTTTGTGTATTTTTTTTTTATTAAAATAATACCAGTAATGCAAATTAGTATTTAAATTTTTTTTGTGTTCTAATTATTTTTTTAGTTTTTGCTTTTTGTTTTAATGCAATTATAAAACTATACAAATTAGTAAATATTAATACATTTTATTGTATTATGCATTAAATTCTTGCTATTATTGATACTTTTATCATTACAAAAAATACAAACCAATAAAAATATTTTATAATTTTTTGTTTGTTTTTGCCTTTTTTTTATTGATACTTAAAAATACAGATTAATAAAAAATATTAATAAATTTTACTGTACTATGCATTTAATTGCTATTGATACTTTTATCGTTACAAAAATACAAACCAATTTTTTTTTAATATAAATTTTATATTTTTATTTTCGTTTTTGCTTTTTTTATTATTATTGATCCTATTAAAAATACAATAAAACAAAG
>NW_015644087.1:0-3543 GCF_001515625.1 Sinocyclocheilus rhinocerous
TGGCGATTTGTAGATTGAAAAGCCTTCTGACTGTCTCGTTGCACAAGGTGTTTCTCCTGTTTGGTTAAATCACCGAGTCATTTGTGTTCATCGCTGAATTCAAGCGCTTCACACTGGATCTCACAGCGCTGCTTAATGCTCGCGTGACCGAGAAAACGCATCTGGTGAGCTCGCGCCACGCGGCAGATTGAACTTTGATCCGAGCGGATAAACGGTCCGTGTGGCGCGATTCAAATGAGTCGCGCTGTTTCGTTCCGCTTTTGGCGCATAAACATTATATCGAACATTTATCGAACTCTTCATATCGTTTTATCAAGGAAAATTATATTGTGATAATTAGGGCTGTGCAAAAAATCGAATGCGATTTTCATGAGCATCTCGTCAGTAAAGCCGCTTCTGTAATTAGTAGTTAATCTCCAGCAGGTGTGTTCAGATGGAGTGGCATTTACTACACAGCAGTGTTGCCAAGTCCGCGGTTTTCCCGCGGAATTGGGCTACTTTAACACTGTTGCCACGGTTTGTTTTTCATGACCCCAATAATGTGATATTTAGCCCCTAAAATGTGAATTTTACCAGGGGAACCCCTCCCAAAACGTGTATTTTACCCCACGGGAATGCGATTTTTACCGGGGATCCCCCTCGAAACGCGATTGGGCTAGTTTTGAGTAGCAATTGGGTTTTGTTGTGAAAACCTGGCAACGCTGCTACACAGAGCCGTAGTTCACTGACAAGCTACACAAAATAGCGTTCATAATCGGCAATGAATCGCCTGCGATTTTGCGTTGCTTGTCAGTGAACTACTGCTCTGTGTAGTAAATGGCGCTCCATCTGAACACACGTGCTGGAGATTAACTACTACTAATCACAGAAGCGGCTTTACTGACGAGATGTGCATGAAAATCGCATTTGATTTTTTGCACAGCCCTAGCGATAATTATCGTTATCGAATTATCGCCCAGCCCTATTTATGTATATGCAAAAGATTTCTTCTGACTAATATAGAATATAGAAATAGAATATCTGAGCATGTCACACCAGTCCTCAGGTCTTTACATTGGCTTCCAGTTACATTTAGGATTGATTTTAAAGTAGTTTTATTTGTTTATAAATCACTCAATGGCTTACATTGCAGATATGCTCACTGAATATAAACCTAACAGATCATTAGGAACACATCAGTTAGAAATACCAAGGGTTCACTCAAAACAAGGGGAGTCTGCTTTTAGCTATTATGCCACACATAGTTGAAGTTAAATAAATATGTTCATAATAGGGCTGTGACGGTCGCCGTGACAACTGCGTCACGTTGTCTACTTCCACCGGCGGTAGTGCACGTGACGTCATGCACTCTATAACAACCATAATACGAAGTTTTGAATACATGTTTAATAACAGTAATAGTTGCAAATTGTTTTATTTAGACTATAAGTCTATGGTAATTCACAAATTACCTCAAACGCCATACACAGCGTTTCCTTTAGATGGGCAGGATTGAGCGCAGGAAAATACAGTTTATTCTGCATTCAGCAAATTAATTTTGTATTGGGCGATGGACCTTGTTGGGAACCCAAATAATACATCTCCTTTCATGTCACCCATCCGCGTTTGTACAAGTGTCTTCAAGTTCCCGAGCGATAAGTGATGTTTTTTTTTGTTTTTACAAATTTCGGGAGGAGCACGCGCAGATAATTAACACCATCATCAGTAATTACACCATCTATCCAACCAGCACAAGAGAGAACCCCTATAAATAATCAAAGCAGCCTTACCTTCATTATCTCTAGTCTTTCAGCATTCGGTTCGCTCCTTTGTCATAACAGACCCAATTTTCCCCGTCCAAACAACGAGACCTATACTCGGGATTTTCGGATCCTCCGCAACAATCCACCGGCCCCAGGATCACTCCTTCTCTGCCAGTCATCGCCGCCGAGCCCCAGGCTCCAGCGCGGCCTCCGCCCGGCTCAACTAGCCACACAATTTCCCCGACGCCGAGGCTTAACCTCGCCTCCACTGCCGAAACTTCCAACTTCCCCGGCATCCTCGTATCATTAGGCCGCACCAACAATTCCTCCGATCAGCCGGGCCTCCAGTATCAGACGCTAGCGTGAGGCTGCCTCCGCTAGCGGCACAGGCCAGGTTGCAAATTAATTTTAGGTTAAGTCGCTAAAAGGCAGGTCATTTGTTGCTAAAAATTGTTAAACTACGTCGTGACATAAAAGGATGTTGATGTTATTCCGTAACCATGATGCAAAACTGTGTAGAATGCACAACGAAATTACTCAGATTTTCTGAATTAATTTCCCTAGCATTTTTAACTGTATTTTAAATTACACATTTTACTCAGATACACGGATTAAAAAGACAGATTTTCGAGAAATAAGTTCAACTATGTACCAAAATGATTAACAGTTATAGGTACAAACTAAACAACTAAGGTGTATTATAAAGAAACAATTATTATTATTGAACAAGTGCAACTAGCAACTGGCACCTCTCTCCAAGTCTATACTAGCTAATGCCTGCCCGCTCCCGCAGGAGCCTGTATCTTCACCTCCCACTGCTGCAGCAGTGCCTGCTTCCGCAGACAGCAATTGTGAGTAATTTTCTGTCGTCTTTTAGGACTGTATTATGAAGAGTGTGCAAGTAAATATCTTAGCAACAGCGTGGAAGTGAATAGCACGTATCTGCAAAATTAACATTATAGGTATAATCATAGATGTCTATTGGTACAATATGTGTCACATGACTAAGCATGCGTCATAGTTTTCAAAGCCTCCGTTTTCACAGCCCACACTACAATGCAAAAACAGCATTTCAAATTTATCCGCTTTGGACAGCGTTTCCAAAAAAACTCAGTTTTTCTTGACAAAACGCTGTCTCAGTGTGGTCGGAAGGCTGCTTCCGCTTGCAATAAAGACCCTCACATCTCAGTCTGCCCTCCTGTTACTTCTAACCTCTTTTCCTTTTCAATGACCCCCAGCTCCAGTAGCAGTCACTAGCGTGAGGTTGCCTCCGCTAGCAGTGTAGGCTACACAGGCTCTCCAGCATTTTCCTCTGAATATCACAAACCCCCGTGGCCCACAGCTACAGCAGTTGAAGCAAGCGTGAAGCTGCTTCCGCTTGCAACACAGGCCCTCACATCTCAGTCTTCCCTCCTGTTACATCTAACCTCTTTCTTTTCAACGGCCCCCAGCTCCCGTAGCAGTCACTAGCGTGAGGCTGCTTCCACTAGCGGTGCAAGCTACATAGGTTCTTCAGGACGTCACAAACACTACTCCCTTCTCGTGGCCTACAGCTACAGCAGCTGAAGCAAGCGTGAGGCTGCCTCCGCTTGCAACACAGGCCCTCACGTCTAATTTTTTCCTCCATTTTCCTCTTACACTTCTCCTAGCCTCCCTCCCCAAGCTCCAGAGCCTGATTTAAGCGGGAGGCTGCCCCCATAGCAGAAGCTAGCGGGAGGCTGCCTCCGCTAGTGGTGCAGACCCATCCACAGCCTTTTCCTTACCCCACTCCCAAACCCATCCACTACCCATGGCCGCAACC
>NW_015644088.1:0-760 GCF_001515625.1 Sinocyclocheilus rhinocerous
TGATCACTTAGAATCAGCTATGGAGTTGGTTTATTGTTTACATTTCTTCCCTTATGAATTTGTTTGGGTGCAGCATTCTATATGTATATAGGTATGTTTGGGCTGTTATAAATGTTTAAAAAATCATTTATATATTCTAGAGTTGTTTGGGGTGGGGATAAATGAAACGCGATCTGCGATGACGTCACAATCGTGTTGCATTGTGGTCTATGGAGCAGCCTGAAGTGTGCATATGAAGCAGACTCGCTCCCTCGGTCAAAATCTATATTGTCCATATAAACTTCCCTCGTCCACTTCACGAAGTGGAACGCACTTCAAAATGGCAGCGGGGATTCCCCCGAAGGGAAGTGCTTAGGGAAGTTCGCGAGTGCGTGTCTAAAAGTGGAGTGGAACGCAGCCCAGGTGGCCGATTGGTCAAGTAGATGGACTGCTAATCCACTGTGCTCTAAACGCAAACACATCTGAACCAACTAATTAGGATCTGAAGGAGCACTACTTGATAATTACAGACAGGTTTGTTTAATCAGAGTTGGAACTGAACTCTTTAGGAAGGTAGATCTCCAGGAACAAGATGCACCCCTGATCTATAACAATACATCTGATTCACTTTAAATACTTTTCAGCTACTATAACTTAAGTCTTTGGGAAAATCAGTTATTATACATAGGGCTGCACGATTATGACAAAAATCATAATTGTCGATTATTCCCTTGAAATTGTAATTGCGATTATTAATTACAATTATCACAATTTACATTGA
>NW_015644088.1:1130-1316 GCF_001515625.1 Sinocyclocheilus rhinocerous
TAATTTAAGTCTTTGGGGAAAACAGTTATTATACATCTGAAATGGATGCAGTCACCACACAACTAATGTCTATATTGTAAAAAATGTACAGTAGTCAAAGGGATTTCAGATCAATGGAATTTTTTTGTAATTATTTTGTAATTATTAAATACAAAATAGAAAACATTCAATTCAGGTTAATACAGC
>NW_015644089.1:0-281 GCF_001515625.1 Sinocyclocheilus rhinocerous
ATAGAGCTATCTATTTACAGGAAAAAGGAAAAAATGGAATGAGCCCAGGAGAAAGGGACCCTATGAAGAGATGAGAGCTACTCCAGCAGCAGTCAAAGTGGGGGGAAGCACAACCTGGCATCATCTGGACCACTGTACTAAAGTTCCCACGGAAAAGATGGAAAGAAAAGAAAAAAGACAAGAAAACTATGCTAATCCTGTGATATTCTATGTGTGATGTTTTAAATGTGTTTTTATGTTTTTATACATAACTGTGACAACCACAGGCAAGCGCTGAACCA
>NW_015644089.1:467-558 GCF_001515625.1 Sinocyclocheilus rhinocerous
AAAACGGAGTGACTTATTTAGTCACTAGATAGTGTTAACTAAGACAACTAAATTATGAAGTAGCACTCTGGGTAAAAATAAGCAAATGTGA
>NW_015644090.1:0-1461 GCF_001515625.1 Sinocyclocheilus rhinocerous
AAATGATATGCGTGCGGCCCGCGAGACTTGCACTTGGACCATAGTATGGCCCGGTGGAAAAAAAAGGTTGAGAACCACTGGACTAGACCCTTTAGAAGATGTTTATACTGGTTTTAATCAAACTCGATTAATTTTAATCAGAAAACAAGTTTTATATGAATGTGTTTTTTCTTTAAATGCATTTTGATTTTAGAGTCTTCATTTGAACTGGAAAGCAAGTCAGAAATACAGAGGAAGAACAGCAATGTGTAAAACCTATTTCCATATTTTAGTGCTTGTACGTAGAGGTATTCAAGCCTTTTTTTTGCAAATGAGTTAAATTAATGACAAACTGTTCGAAGTTGTATTTTTCTGAACTTTTTTTGTGCCGCTAATACAACTTGTGTTGTCCGTTTCTGCCACTCTTAAAACGTCTTAATTTGTCCTTTCATAAATTAAGGTCTTAAATTTGAGGAGGAAGTCTCAAATTCATGAAGTTATGGTATTAAATATTGCATACGATGCAAAAATGAGTATTTTCGTCAGTGTTTTTGTCTTGTTCCAGTTTAGAAATCTAATCATTCTTAAATCAAGAAACATTTAATTGAGATGCAAAATGAAGATGAATAAAATTGTTTGTTTTCTGAGAAATTGATCAAAATGAAGTGCCTTTGTATGTAAATGAGAACAAATATCTGCCAATAGTGTTAGAAAAATAAACTTATTTTCCCTTTGAATTGAGCTTATTTTATGACCATTTTGGCTGATATTTGTTCATGCTTTTAATGAATTTGTTTCCCCTTCTATTTCTTTCTTGGTCTTAAATTTAACTTCATAATACCTGCAGAAGTCCGGGTTTACATTTAGAGAACATGTTGAAGTATTGTTACCTTCAACTTAAGGCTGTTTCACACTGAGCGAATTGCCGACGAACGTTGCTTTCACACCGAGCACGAAATGATTGATCGCCTTCTGCTAATTCACGCCTGCACGCTAGGTGGTGCCGACCAGCAATGCATTTTTACTCTGTATCTCATATATGGATTTAACATCGTCCACTGCTCAATATACAGCATTAAATATAGCTATATAAAGTTTGGTTCTACTCCAGAAACACAAACTATCTATAATGCTTACAAGAAAACATCTTAAAATATAAATATAAGTACAATTAGCATCAAGCCACATTTGAAAATTTATGTGATTATTGTTTTTGCTTAAAACCCACTATAAACCATCATCGAGTGCTTGTAATAACTTCCGATTGTGATCTATAGTTGATTTTGATTCTATAATAGGCAGACATGCACTCTTTGTAGGCTGTTTAATAACGCCACACTGCTTATTGTCATAAACATCCTTTATTGTTATAAAATTACCATGAGCTGCATACAAAATGCATCCAGAAAACATATCGTCATAATCGTATGTCTATTTGCTTTCATATTTCGTGTAGAAAAATGTTTCACTCGTTTTTTTTTT
>NW_015644091.1:0-447 GCF_001515625.1 Sinocyclocheilus rhinocerous
GTGACTTGACTTGACTCATGAAGATCAGCTGTGACTTGACTTGGTACATGAAGATCAGCTGTGTCTTGACTTGACTTATGACAATAAAATGTGACTTGACTTGGTTCATGAAGATAAGCTGTGACTTGACTTGCCTCATGACGATCAACTGTTACTTGACTGGACTCAGGAAGATCAGCTGTGACTTGACTTGACTCACGACGATCAACTGTGATTTGACTTGGTTCATGAAGATCAACTTTCACATAATGGGGCGCTGTTGTGTCCGCCATTTTGTGAGCGTAATCTAGTGCGGGGGCCATTACACGAGTGAGTGCGGGGTCGCGTTCCTCCGCGATACCCACAGTGAATAGAGAGCCAACAGTCAACAAAGCAAAGTCCAAAAAACAACTCAGTGACGAACGCGGACCCTCGCGTCTAAGCTCAGATCGTAGAGGTTGATTAAGG
>NW_015644091.1:763-873 GCF_001515625.1 Sinocyclocheilus rhinocerous
CCACAGTGAACGTTGAACCAACAGTCAACAAAGCATAGTCCATAAAATCACTTAGAGATGAATTTGGACTCTCACGTATTAGTCGCGATTTGAGCGGCTGGTTAATGCCC
>NW_015644092.1:0-242 GCF_001515625.1 Sinocyclocheilus rhinocerous
GTCCTTCAGATGCAGCCTTTGATATAGTTAGCAAAAATGTGTTAACATTCTGACAAAATGTTAACAGTGGGGAGACCTCTGAGGGGCAGAAGGCGACATGACTTTGAGAAACGATCAACTATTACCAGGATGCATGTGTTACCTTCAGAGGGTGGCAGGTCTGTGACAAAGTCTACTCCTAGGTGTGACCAGGGGCGATTTGGCACTGGTAGAGGAAGGAGTTTGCCAGATGGTAAGTGGCG
>NW_015644092.1:738-913 GCF_001515625.1 Sinocyclocheilus rhinocerous
TAGCAGCGAGAGGGTGTTGTTGGCCCCTGGATGGCCAGTGCCTCGGGAGGAGTGAGCAGAGTGAATCAGTGGGGTGCGTTGTGTTCGTGGTACATACTGGCATCCTGGAGGACAGCCCGGCGGATTATTGGGAGCCGTGTTTGAGGCCACTGAGGGGGAATCCCATTCAATGGGA
>NW_015644093.1:0-1711 GCF_001515625.1 Sinocyclocheilus rhinocerous
GGGAACATCTAATGGCGACACAAGCAAAGATGAAAAAACATTTTGATAAGAAAACTGTCTCCCATAGTTTCCATCCAACTGATGAAGTTCTTGTACTTCTTCCTGAACCTGGTTCGCCCTTACAAGCAAAATTCACAGGCCCCTATCAAGTGAAAGAAAAACTCAGTGACACCGACTATGTGGTCAGTACTCCTGATAGGCGACGCACAACCAGAGTATGTCACATCAATGTTAAAGAGGTTTGTAAGCAACTCTCAGCCTGCTTCTCCATTTGAATCTGTGTCTCCGGTACCTGTTGCTATGGCAACGTGCAGCCAAGAAGCTGCTCAAGTTAGTCATCAAACTGGTGGAATGTTGCAAAACTCTGCGGTGTTGAAAGATTTGACCACATTCCTTGCTCACTTAAGTCATGAGCAGAGTAAGCAGATTATTCAGCTGATGCAACACTTTGGGTCACTGTTCTCTGATGTGCCAGGCAGAACCTCAGTTCTAGACCATAACATCGATGTAGGGCAAGCTAAACCAATTAAACAGCACCCATACAGGGTTAATCCAACTAAGCGTAACATCATGAAAGTTGAAGCGGAGTACATGTTACAGCATGGCCTGGCCCGACCTAGTCAAAGTCCATGGAGCTCCCCTTGTTTGTTAGTTCCCAAGTCAGATGGCACTTTTCGTTTCTGCACCGATTTTCGCAAGGTCAATGCAGTTACAAAAGCAGATTCCTTTCCACTCCCCAGAATGGAGGACTGTATAGACAGAGTGGGATCGGCTGAGTTTGTCACAAAGCTGGACTTGTTGAAAGGCTACTGGCAGGTGCCCTTGACTGTCCGTGCCTCAGAAATTTCTGCATTTGCCACCCCAGACCACTTCCTGCAATATGATGTCCTCGCCTTTGGAATGCGCAATGCACCAGCCACCTTTCAGAGGCTGATGCATGTTGTCCTCGGAGATGTGCCCAATTGTGATGCCTATCTCGACGATATTGTGGTCTATACTAAGTTGTGGGAGGACCACATTAAAACATTGGAGATGGTTTTTGAGAGATTGGCACGTGCGTCTCTTACCCTAAACCTTGCTAAGTGTGAGGTGGGAAAAGCCACAGTGACCTACCTAGGGAAGAAGGTGGGCCATGGATTTGTAAAGCCAGTGGAAGCTAAGGTCGAGGCCATTCTAAACTTTCCTAAACCCTGTAACAAACGTGAGCTTCGTAGGTTCCTGGGCATGTCAGGTTACTACAGAGGTTTTTGCAAGAACTTCTCATCTGTAGCTGCTCCCCTCATAGACTTGCTAAGCACATCAAGAGTTTTTAAGTGGAGCTATGAATGTGACCGAGCTTTTGAAGCGGCAAAAGACCTCTTGTGTAATGCTCCCGTGCTGATTGCCCCTAACTTTGACCTACAATTTAAACTGCAGGTGGATGCTAGCACCTCTGGTGCCGGAGCAGTCCTGATTCAGGAGGATGCTCACGGAATCGAGCATCCTGTGTCCTATTTCTCCAGGAAGTTCCTGAAGCATCAGCAGGCCTATAGCACCATCGAAAAAGAAGCCCTGGCCTTACTGTGGGCCCTGCAGCATTTTGAAGTTTACCTTGGGAGTAGTCTGATGAAGAGCCTGCGTGCTCGAAACGTCGCCATTCCAATAATGGTATATACAGACCATAACACTCTGACTTTCCTTTCCAACATGTCCTCTTCTAACCAGCGATTGA
>NW_015644094.1:0-7104 GCF_001515625.1 Sinocyclocheilus rhinocerous
AGTTTTATTAATATTATTTGAATAACTTATTTATTACTATTGTTTCTTTACCACTCTATCTGCCTGATCTTATAATATCTTATATTTATATCTATTAAGGTTTTCATAAAAACAACAACAGCATGTTGTGTCAATTAGGTATTTTTATTTTATTTAATGACATGTGAAATTGTAGCAATCATGACAAGTGATTTTAACAACCGTTATTAGCAGAATACATTAATAAATGACAATTGACATTGAACATATCAGTCAATATTAAAAATATCAAGGTTACATTTTCACAGAATGTTCTTTACATTATAAAGGATGATTTTATGTAAAACAGTAAATCACACACACACACACACAAAGACTTTAGCTGGGTTTTCATAAGCAGAAGAGTCACATTTTGGTGGGATTGAATGGCAGTTTCTCTCTGCAGATGATGAGGTTGTAAGATGTGACAGCATCTGAAATGCACAATTGAGTTTAGAGTTACAATGTGCCTCCTTCCATTTGTTTATGTAAAAACAATTGTTTATGAAGGCCAAAAGTAGTATGTGAGCACTTCACAATGTTATTTTTATGCATAAACCCAAGTAATAAAATTTTTTTTTTTAAATCTTAACAATATGGACCATAAATTCAATATCTTTGTTACTTACTGTGTGGAGATGGAGAAAGAAGTATCCTTAACTGGACAGAGCTGTTCTCTTAAACTAAAAAGAGAAAAATACATGATTGGTAGGAAACCAGTTACAGTTTAAAAGTTGAAAATAATAGACATTTTAAAAAAGAAATAATTTACCTGTTGAGAGTGTGTTGACAGTCTGTGTAGTTGGATGGCTGAAGTCCAAAAAATCAGTAATTCAGGGGGGATATCAGGGGGAGGGGGATTTACATTAAAATGACAACAACAACAATAACAGCAGCAACAGCATCCGTCTTTCGGATGAGACGTTAAACCGAGGTCCTGACTCTCTGTGGTCATTAAAAATCCCATGGGACTTCTCGTAAAGAGTAGGGGTGTAACCCCGGTGTCCTGGTCAAATTGCCCCCCTGGCCCTTGTCAATCATGGCCTCCTAATAATCCCCAACCACTTGATTGGCTCTATGACTCTCTCTCCTCTCCACCTGTAGCTGGTGTGTGGTGAGCGCACTGGCGCCGTTGTCCTGTGGCTGCCGTCGCATCATCCAAGTGGATGCTGCACACTGGTGGTTGTTGAGGAGAGACCCCCCCACATGATTGTAAAGCGCTTTGGGTGTACAACAATACACAATAAAGCGCTATATAAATGCATCATTCATTCATTCATTCATTCAACATATTGTGTGAATCAGGTACTTTTTATTGACGTGAAATTGTAGCAATAATGTCAGTGCTCTTAACAACAGTTGACACTTGACATTGAACATGAATAAATACATGAACTACAACACAAAATAAGAACAAAAAATAGATGTGATGAAGACAAAATTCCAGTGAAATATCTTCACAATCCTATATGATGCCTTTAAGTCCATCATTTTGGTGTGGCAGTTTCTCTCTGCAGATGGTGAGGTTGTGGGATGTGATGCATCTGAAATACACAATTGAGTTTAGAGTTGTCCATTTGTTTGTGTAAAAACAATAATGTCTATGAAGGCCAAAAGCAAAAATGGACAGAATGTGAGCCCTTCACAATGCTAAAAGAAAAAAAGTGATATAAAGTCATGGGATAGCTTTAATATTTTTGTGACTAGGTATGTTTATGCATAAACCCAAGTAATAATTACATTGCATTTACATTTAATTATTTAGCAGACACTTCTATCCAAAGCGACTTAATGAGGGTAATAGAAGCAATCAACATGACAAAAGAGCAACAATATAAGTGTTGTGACAAATCCCGGTTAGTCTAACACAGTACACATAGCAAGGTTTTTTATTTTTATTTTTTATAATAAATAAACAGAATAAAAAGTAGATAGAAAAGAAATAGAATAGACAGAGCTAGTGTTAGAGGGTCAATTATTATTATTTTTTATAATAATTAAAGAGAAAACAAGCAGATAGAATAGAAATAGAATAGAGAGTTCTAGTGTTAAATTAAAGAAAAAAATTCTAACAATATGTATTATAAATTCAATGTCTCTGTTACTTACTTAGTGGAGAAGCGGAGAAGGATCCTCAGCTTAACAGAGCTGCTCACACTTACATATGACCAAAAAACTAAAAAGAGAAAAGAACATGTTTGTTTGGAAACCAGTTACAATTTTAAAGTTAAATTTGTATTTAAATTAAAGAATGAAATCATTTACCTGTTGAGAGTGGGTTGACAGTCTGTAGTTGGATCGCTGAGCTCCAGAAAATCAGTAATGAGGAGTTTTGAGTTACAGATTTAAAAAACAAAAAGGGCGGGAAAAAAGAACCCTAAACTCTTAACACAGAGAACCATTTCAGCATAAAGGGTTCTTCAGGATGCTATGGATCTAAATAGAACCGTTACTACATGTAAAGAACCTTTAAAGAACCATCTTTTTTTAGAGTGAAGCTTCAGCAAGAAAGTAACACTTAAGAAGCAAAAAAACATGGAGATGTAGGCAGATAGGAAAGAGAGTGAGAGTGAAAATGAGGGCATCTGACAGAGCTTTAGTGAATAAACCATAAGCCAGTGTCTCTTCATCACAGAGGCAAAGGACACACCTGACATTTCTGTGCTGAGCCTCAGCAGACGTAGCCCTCCTCTTCCGATAAGAACGTGTAGCAATCCTATTCCACGCTCCTTCCCGACCAGACGCCAACTGAGGCCTGTGCTGACCTGGATATAATGAGTGGTGACACAGTCGGCGATGACTAAACAACACAGCCCTTAACATGGACAGGTCTGCTTATTCATTCTAAGCAATGCAAATCTGCCACCACAGTCACAAACACTAAAGGCTGACAATAAAAGAATTTAAAAATAAAAATGGTGGAAAGGTTATAACCAAAAGGGTCAAGGTTTGGCTAGTTAGCATAACCATGTTTGCCCCTGTTGGTAGATGCTGTAACGACACCATTATGGTGCTAAAAGGTATCTTTCTTCATTGAAATCCATTCACAATTTACTGTGTATTCTGATGAATCAAAATTTGTACTCCTAAGTATATATTATACACAAAGATGACACACAATTGTATTTATATTTTTCCAGTCTGCCACCTTTTATTCATAGTCACTATTGAAGGGACTATGCTTAGTGCCCCATCAGCCAATCAGTATTGTTGTGATGCCATTTTTACCTGTAGCTCCAGAGTTATTATGCTGCCTTCAAGTGCATCAGGGAAACTTGTCGCAATAATACCCAACTCATAGGTACATGTCATGTCACACATTCAAGTAAAAAAATAACACAAAAGTAGCCTAAACAAAACAAAGGAATATTGTTTATTGTGAACAATACACCCAAAAATAACTACAACTGAATTCAAAATGATTCAAAATGATTAATTTCTATTATTTATTTTCACATGGTATCAAACGTGTTTGTGAAACATGAAGTAAACCATGAATGATGAGTATGTAACTTTACTTCAGGTGTTTTGTACATCACATCTTTTGAAAAACTCAAAACACAATAATTATAATTCACTAGTTGATAACTGCTCACTGACACTATATATAGATTATAGATAATTGATATAATCTACATTAAAGATAACTTTTACTGCAATGTTTAAATAGTTATCCAATATGGTTTTGTTTAATCATTCATGTGTTCTGAACTTACAATATTTGACTTGACTTGAAGGGCAAATTAGTCACATGGAATTTATGGCTCAGATATAGATCTGTGGTCTCATGAGCAAAGATGGCAGATTTCAAGTCGAGTACTTCCAGTGGGTGTTCCTAAAAAAAGACTATAGAGCTATAAAATTAATACAAAATGTGGATAAGATAGCTCAGAACATTTTTTATCTTTGTAAGAATGTAATAAGAAATGTTCATATTTAAATCTCTTGCTATTGATCACAGACATGGTATCTAGAAGAGACAAATGTGAGACTTCTGAGAAATCTGAGATAAACGAGACAAAAGTACTAATTAAAATAGGAAAAATAACTAAAATATCGAAAAGATCTCATTTGTGATATTACATTTTCAAAAAATGATGATATCCCAGAGATTTGACTACAGATGTGGCCCGTCCTCTGTGCTTATCTGAGCTTATTCTGCTCTCAGTCTGTCTCGTTTTTGGATGTAAAACATCACAACTGCAAATTAATGGAATCTACAAACAAACCAGCTGTTAATATAGCACAACTGTACAGATATCCCATAATACTTTACATACTGCAATCATAAAACACTTTGAATTTTATAGGTGACTTTTCAGGTTAAAGTGAAAAGAAATACCATAAAAAAACATTATAATTCAGTTTTACGAGGATTAATAATTAAACACAATGTTTATCTGTCACAGTTTCAGCGTCCTACACCACAGGGGTCTGTGGAAAGTTTTGGAACAGCCCGTAAAAGCTTTGCAATATGTGCACTACCCCCTGAAGACTTCAGACCTAGAAACACCATTAAACAGTAAAAAGAAAAAGTAGGTCTGAAGTACACCATTGAAAAAAATGTCAAGAAAAGACAACCTTCACTCTTTAACATGAGAAAACTTTGGAACATATGTCTCAGCCTTCCCTCTGTCAGATTAGCTTATCGCTAAAACACACTGATGATACTAAATATCTTACATAAAGATCTTTAGGGACATCAGAGCACTAACCCTGCCATAAAAGAGCAAAACTTAAAACATTCTGCCTCTTGTGATAAATCAAGCTCGTGCTTTTCATTCTTTCCTCTGTTTCATTTCTGTACCTCAGCTCTTTTGTTAAGCCCTCACTGCTTTATATGTTCCCTTTCAAGCGGTCTCTCCTGTTGCGTTGACATGCTTATGGGGAAAATCCTTTTTACTCTGATACTGAAGCCTGATTTGTTCACGTTCGTGTAGCTGCACAATCCAATGGCGCTTCAACTCTGCTGTGAGCACCATTTCGTCAGAATTTTTCTCCTTCAGTGACGAAGATCACTCGCAGGTCATGCGCCATTCCCTGCCTAAGCAGACTGAGGTTACTCACTCCAGTTCGCTCACAGGGCACCTCGCTTCAGAGGCATTATTCAAACTTTGGTACAGGACAACAATGCTCACACATTCTCCGGTCTGAAGTGCAAACTCTGCTTGCAAAAGGGGCCGCGGAGACAGTTCCTCTAGCGAACAGCGAGTCAGGCTTTACAGCCGCTACTCCTCGTTCCCAAGAAAAACCGTGCGCTTATGAATCGTCCGTTCAAGATGCTAACTTAGAAGCAAATCCTCATGCAAATAGCCCCAGGGACTGTTTTTTTATCAGTGGATCTGAAAGATGCTTACTTTCATATCTTACTTTACGAAGTGCATAGACGAGGCTCTTCCCCCTCTGAGACAGATGGGAATCTGCATTATGAATTTCCTAGACGTCTGGCTGGTCTTAGCCAGATCGGAACAGGAACTCATCGCTCACGGGTCGCTGCTTCTCAGCCACCTGGAGCGGCTTGGGCTAAAAATAAATTTAGCCAAGAGCTCTCTGTCTCCCAGCCAGCAAGTAGTCTCTCTGGGGACAGTTATCGATTCTGCCCAGATGCAGGCATGGATTGTGCCGGAACGCTCCCTGATAATTCAGCAGCTAGCAACGTCATTCAGACTTCACGTCCCCTCAGGGCTTTTCTGAGGATGCTCGGCCTCATGTCAGCCGCTTCCTCTGTGATTCCTCTGGGCCTGCTTCACATGCGGCCCCTCCAGTATTGGCTCAAAGCCGATGTCCCATCCCATGCTTGGCGCCTGGGACAATTTAATCAAGGTAACCCACCGCTATATCAGAGCTTTGAAATGAAAAGCCCCTTGGAAAACCCCTCGCCTGTTTCAATCTGGCGTCCCATTGGGACTGACCTCCAGAAGGAAGGTAATCACGACAGATGCCTCCAACTCAGGTTGGGGAGCTCTGTACGAGGGCATACCAACGTTCGGCTCCTGGTCAAACCTGGAGCAATGCTTGCACATCAACTGCCTCAAGACAATGACGTTTTTTCTAGTCCTAAAAACCTTCCTGCTGGCCTTAAAGGGGCACTATGTCCTGGTCCATTCGGACAACATAATGCCTTTATAAATCGCCAAAGCGGTTTCAGGTCGCGCTCCCTCCACAGGATGGCTCGATGCCTCCTTTTATGGGCACAGGGCAAACTCCTCTCACTGAGAGAGCAGTTCATGTGCCGGGCAGACTGAACCAGGGAACAGATTGTCCAGGTGCAATGTAGCTCCAGGAGAATGGAGACTACATCCCCAAATGGTTCAAACTATCTGGTCTGTCTTCAGGATGGCAGCGGTGGACTTTTTATTTTTTGAAGCAGCAAGATGCCCTGGCCCACGATTGGCCCAGCGCTTGCCTCAGGCCATCAGACGGGTCTGACAGGCCATTAAAATGCCCCTCTCACACTCAAAACCAGTCATCTATGGATGAGAATCCAAAACAAAGACTGGTGGGAGGTTGTCCTGCTCCACTTCACAGACGCTGAATGTAATGAGTTTTATAATAACAGGAAACTAATTTTTCCACGCGTCATATGTAATTACACTATTTCTGCATCATTGCACATGCGCAGTCGATTAAGGTGTTTACATGAAGGCTTTTCAGTCTGATTGACCTATCAATCTGATTACTAACGGATTATTTGGGTGCCAGGGATCGCTAAATCGCTAGCCCGACGTCCCGGGGCTATTGTGTTTTCCATTCGGACTACCGAAATGCATCACCGCCCTGCCCGATGGGCTATCTTGAACAGTGATATAAAATTCCTTCCTGGATTTGTGTTGTTCACTAGCTTGTAGGGGTAAAACCGATCATATGGCGCTTTTCCACTGCATGGTACGGCACGGTACAGTTCGGTACGGTTCACTTTTGGGGGGTTTTCCACTGGGTACAGTACCTGGTACTTTTTTCAGTACCACCTCGGTTGAGGTTCCAAGTGAACCGTACCGTTACCAAAACGTGACGTGTAAACTCTGCTGATCACTGATTGGCCGGAGAGAATCGTCACTACCTGCGTCACTGAACTTGCGACACAAA
>NW_015644094.1:7167-8296 GCF_001515625.1 Sinocyclocheilus rhinocerous
CCCGCCCACTCTAAAGCGGTACTAAACTGCAGTGGAAACGCAAACCGAGCCAAGCCGAGTCGTACCACGCAGTGGAAAAGCGGCAATAGATGATCGTTTGCACGTGCTTATAAGTCTTGCCGATTTAAACATTCAATTGTTTTAAACCATTCACGCGCATTCGGAGCTGTGCACACTCATTCAAACTGCACAGAGAGAGCCGCCTTTCAGACAATGCGCGTACACAGAATTGATTCCTCTTTCGCATATCGGAAAAAGCACAGTCAAAGCCTTAGTTTGTTTATATGAAGAGATTTATTTTATTTGCATTATTTAATTATTTGATTTGGGATCTGTTTTAAAAATTCAAGTTAGTTTTATTATTTGATTATTTCAATTTCACAAAGAAATGTGCGGCATTTTGTTGGAGAAATAATAAAAGGACACCTTTTCATTTATAATTTGTCTTAAATCTCATTTTGTTAAAAAGAAAAATTGTGAGTGTAACGGAGCCGACGAGACGTGAGATGTGCGGATCCATTTGCAAAGCTTTAATAGAAGACAGAGACGTGGTCATAAAACAGGCATGGGTCAGACAATGGCAAACAGGTGTATAGAGGGCAAGACAAAAGAGTATCCAAAGGAAGGCATGAGTCAAGTCGACGGTGAACGTAATCCTGAGGGCGAGGCAAATGGGGAATCCTAGTCCATAGTGATGTGAGACAGTCTATGTGAAGTGAGTGTCAATATCGTGAGAGAGCGACCTCTTGTGTTCATTGGATGAAAGTCCATGGACTGGATTCGTGACAGTGAGAAAATTGTATTGTGAAATCAGTATCGTGAATCGTATCGCATTACATCGCATCGTGAGTTGAGTGAATCGTTACATCCCTATATGCTACTAGTTTTGCTGTGGTATCAAAGAAGTATTCTGTTATTTAAAATAAATAATAAAGAACCATATTTTTTTTCTCATCTGCAAAATGATCCGATCTGTTACTCAAAATCTGATATGATAATGCAATATGATCCGAGCCGTGGGTTTTATGATCGGTTGCACCCTACTCTTTTGACTTGTTATTTGAAGAAAAAAAGCAATCACTGAAGTTTTTAATCATGCTGATTTGTCCGCAGTGAAGTTCAGCCGATG
>NW_015644094.1:8871-9212 GCF_001515625.1 Sinocyclocheilus rhinocerous
GAGGGCTAGAGCGAGTGGGTTTGGGGATACCAGCTGTGCGTGCAGACACCAGCGGTGCATCCCTCACACTGGATACCAGACTGGGATACCGAAGGACTGAAGATCTCGGTGCAACAGACAGGATGTGACGAGACTCTGGACGATTAGTTGAGACGTGACTGGACTCATAACGAGCAGCTGTGACTTACTTGACTTGACTCATGATGAAGATCAGCCGTGACTTGACTGGACTCAGGAAGATCACTGGACTCAGGAAGATCAGCTGTGACTTGACTGGACTCGGGAAGATCAGCTGTGACTTGACTGGACTCGGGAAGATCAGCTGTGACTTGACTGGACTC
>NW_015644094.1:9298-9825 GCF_001515625.1 Sinocyclocheilus rhinocerous
GAAGATCAGCTGTGACTTGACTTGACTCATGAAGATCAGCTGTGACTTGACTTGACTCATGAAGATCAACTGTGATTTGACTGGACACAGGAAGATCAACTGTGACTTGACTGGACACAGGAAGATCAGCTGTGACTTGACTGGACTCATGAAGATGAACTGTGACTTGACTGGACTCAGGGAGATCAGCTGCGACTTGATTTGCCTCATGACGATCAACGGTGACTTGACTTGACTCTGGAAGATCAACGGGGACTTGACTTGACTCTGGAAGATCAACGGGGACTTGACTGGACTCAAAGATCAACTGTGATTTGACTTGATTCATGACGATCAACTGTGACTTGACTTGACTCATGAAGAACAGCTGTGACTTGACTTGATTCATGAAGATCAGCGGTGACTTGACTTGATTCATGAAGATCAGCGGTGACTTGACTTGCCTTATGACGATCAACTGTGATTTGACTTGATTCATGACGATCAACTGTGACTTGACTTGACTCAGGATTGGCAGCTGTAACATA
>NW_015644094.1:10109-10549 GCF_001515625.1 Sinocyclocheilus rhinocerous
CAACTGTGATTTGACTTGATTCATGACGATCAACTGTGACTTGACTTGACTCATAAAGAACAGCCGTGACTCGACTTGACTCATGAAGATCAGCTGTGACATAGCGGGGCACTGTTGTGTCCGCCATTTTGTGAGAGTGCTCTAGTGCGGCCGCCATTACACAAGTGGACTCGGTGTCATGTTTCTCCGCAACTACCACCGTGAACACGGAGTCGACACACAGAAGAGCAAAATCCCAAAAATAGCTTAGAGAAGAACGTGGACCCTCACGGGTTAATCGTGACTTTAAAGGTTAAAGGGGTCATATGATGCGATTTCAAGTTTTCCTTTCTCTTTGGAGTGTTACAAGCTGATTGTGCTTAGATAAGATCCCTGAAGTTGCAAAGACTAAAGTCTCAAAACCAAAGAGATATTCTTTATCAAAGTTAAGACTCTGCCAC
>NW_015644094.1:10676-12441 GCF_001515625.1 Sinocyclocheilus rhinocerous
AACTTATATTTCTTATTCTGCCGTTTTAATAAAAGTTTTAAAAAGCTTATAAAATATAATTTTTTAAAGAATTTGACAAAAGATGACATACTTTTAATAAAGTTAGAGGAGTCAAATATCACCTCGTAATGGGAAGGCTACTTTTTGATAAAATTTTGGATAATTGTTTAGAAGGTGCTCCTAAAATTTTGAACGTGCTCCTAAATTTTTTAAGTTAGGAGCACAAGTGCTCCTAAAAAGAAAAGTAAGCGTAGAGCCCTGTACTATATTGACTGGGTTAAATAGAATTGTATTTCTAAAATGAGACTAAAATACAATTTTCATTGACTAAAACTAGACTAAATGTCATCAGTTTTCGTCGACTAAAACTAGACGAAAATAGTCATGGATAATTCTGACTAAAATAAGACTAAAATGCTCAGACTTTTAGTTGACTGAAACTTGACTAGACTAAAAAGAGTATGAACGTGACTAAAACTAATAAAAACTAAAATGACAGTTTCACACAAAGACTAGACTAAAACTAAAATTAAAACAGGCCGCCAAAAACAACACTAACTGGGAGACATGCCTACACTACATATTTCTAATCATTTTAAACCATTTTTATTAATTTCACTGACAGTAGCAAAGAAAGAAACTTATGAGGAACATTTTGTATCCTTTTATATAACTTATGTCGTTTTTTATCCTGTTAGCTTATGTAGATCACTTTTATTATCAAAATTTGTAGCATTTTTGTTTCTCTTTCTTCTCTCTTTCAATGTGTATGTGTATACCTATTTGAATCCTATCATTTAAGCTTTTATTCTCTCTATCCTTATTTACATTTAATTTACAGTAAGTTATTATATGTACTATTTTTTTCTACACTTCCATTGTTGCCATTACTGTTATCATAGCTTTTTTTTTTTCTTTTTTTCTTTTCCAAATCTTTTACTATTAATTTGCATTCATTAATTTATTAAATCATTTATTAATTTTTTTTCCCTTGCTCTATTTTTTTGGGCTTGAAGAGTGACTTCGTTCTGCACTTGCTTATAGCACGGCACTGGATGTGTTCCCCATAAGCGTGTCAACGCAACAGGAGAGACTGTTTGAAAGGGAACGCTCGGGTTACTAACATAACCTCGATACCCTGAGATAAGGGAACAAGCGTTCCGCAGTCTGCCATGCTATAAAACTGCACGCAAATCAATGACTGTCACTTCAGTCGAAAGATTCTGATGAAATGGTGCTCAGAGCCGACTTATATATAGAGATCGGCTCCTCTCCTTTTGGTGAGTTGAAGTGCCATTGGTTCGTGCAGCTTCACGAACATGAACGAATCAGACTTCAGTATCACAGTAAACAGGAGTTTCCCCATAAGCATGTCAACGCAACGCTCGTTCCCTTATCTCAGGGAACAGAGGTTACATTAGTAACCGGAGCATTACTCATTCTCTGTAAATCTGGATGTAGGACTCATATTGTGTAGAAGGGAGGGCAGAGGACTTTTCAAATATCATGACCCATTCAGAAAGGAAAAGGTCAAGAGTAGAACGTATGCCTCCAGGAAGGCACGAAAATATCTCACTTGAAAAGTTTGAAGGCAGCAAAGGTAGGTGAGATAAATATAAACGTTATCTCTGTTTGCAGAGAAGGTTTACTGCATACAGTATGTTCATTTTCAGCTGATGATAACGAAAAATGTCACAAACCTGCCCAACGGGAGTTAATAACACAGGTACTTATTTACTGTGAAGTCTGAAAACAAGAGAGACTT
>NW_015644094.1:25103-31894 GCF_001515625.1 Sinocyclocheilus rhinocerous
TCTTATTCTGTCGTTTTAATTACAATTTTTAAAAAGCTTATAAAATATAATTTTTTTAAGAATTTGACAGAAGATGACATACTTTTAATAAAGTTAGAGGAGTCAAATATCACCTCGTAATGGGAAGGCAAATTTTTTATAAAATTTTGGATAATTGTTTAGAAGGTGCTCCTAAAATTTTGAACGTGCTCCTAAATTTTTTAAGTTAGGAGCACAAGTGCTCCTAAAAAGAAAAGTAAGCGTAGAGCCCTGTACTATATTGACTGGGTTAAATAGAATTGCATTTCTAAAAAGAGACTAAAATACAATTTTCATTGACTAAAACTAGACTAAATGTCATCAGTTTTCGTCGACTAAAACTAGACGAAAATAGTCATGGATAATTCTGACTAAAATAAGACTAAAATGCTCAGACTTTTAGTTGACTGAAACTTGACTAGACTAAAAAGAGTATGAACGTGACTAAAACTAATAAAAACTAAAATGACAGTTTCACACAAAGACTAGACTAAAACTAAAATTAAAACAGGCCGCCAAAAACAACACTAACTGGGAGACATGCCTACACTACATATTTCTAATCATTTTAAACCATTTTTATTAATTTCACTGACAGTAGCAAAGAAAGAAACTTATGAGGAACATTTTGTATCCTTTTATATAACTTATGTCGTTTTTTATCCTGTTAGCTTATGTAGATCACTTTTATTATCAAAATTTGTAGCATTTTTGTTTCTCTTTCTTCTCTCTTTCAATGTGTATGTGTATACCTATTTGAATCCTATCATTTAAGCTTTTATTCTCTCTATCCTTATTTACATTTAATTTACAGTAAGTTATTATATGTACTATTTTTTTCTACACTTCCATTGTTGCCATTACTGTTATCATAGCTTTTTTTTTCTTCTTTTTTTCTTTTCCAAATCTTTTACTATTAATTTGCATTCATTAATTTATTAAATCATTTATTAAATTTTTTTCCCTTGCTCTATTTTTTTGGGCTTGAAGAGTGACTTCGTTCTGCACTTGCTTATAGCACGGCACTGGATGTGTTCCCCATAAGCGTGTCAACGCAACAGGAGAGACTGTTTGAAAGGGAACGCTCGGGTTACTAACATAACCTCGATACCCTGAGATAAGGGAACAAGCGTTCCGCAGTCTGCCATGCTATAAAACTGCACGCAAATCAATGACTGTCACTTCAGTCGAAAGATTCTGATGAAATGGTGCTCAGAGCCGACTTATATATAGAGATCGGCTCCTCTCCTTTTGGTGAGTTGAAGTGCCATTGGTTCGTGCAGCTTCACGAACATGAACGAATCAGACTTCAGTATCACAGTAAACAGGAGTTTCCCCATAAGCATGTCAACGCAACGCTCGTTCCCTTATCTCAGGGAACAGAGGTTACATTAGTAACCGGAGCATTACTCATTCTCTGTAAATCTGGATGTAGGACTCATATTGTGTAGAAGGGAGGGCAGAGGACTTTTCAAATATCATGACCCATTCAGAAAGGAAAAGGTCAAGAGTAGAACGTATGCCTCCAGGAAGGCACGAAAATATCTCACTTGAAAAGTTTGAAGGCAGCAAAGGTAGGTGAGATAAATATAAACGTTATCTCTGTTTGCAGAGAAGGTTTACTGCATACAGTATGTTCATTTTCAGCTGATGATAACGAAAAATGTCACAAACCTGCCCAACGGGAGTTAATAACACAGGTACTTATTTACTGTGAAGTCTGAAAACAAGAGAGACTTATTTATTTTCAAGCGAGGATCACAGAGCATATTTGAGTCACCTAGGATGCCAATATTTTAATTTGCTTGTTTATTGTTCTATTAACTGTGGCAATGCAGTGTGAAGACAAGCAAATAAAAGACACACACTCCATTAAAATACCAATACCATCAGTATAAATTTTGATTATAGATGTGTTCAGCACACGGTCACACAACAGCACTGGAGAAAAATGGTATGGCCTCTAAAAAAGAAGAATAACAGAAACAAATAGTAGCTGCCCTAGATGAAAAGCTCATCGCTCTCCACCGCTTTTCTCCAGGTTTCATTATTTTTCAGCATAGCTCACACTCTAAACTCGACAATGAAGTGTATACTGTATATATGGTCACAAACACATTTTGACAGTGAATGATTGCTTTCTAGATATGCACTGCCATATGGAGTAATGGGGTAATGGCTCCTGAAATTCAGCTTTGCCATCACAGAAAAAAATTTAAAACGGAAAATATTATTTCTCAATATTATTATTCTTTTTTTTACCTTTCTTTTTTTTTTTAAACAAAAAAAGAAAGAAAGGTAAAAAAAAAAAATATTGAGAAATAATATTTTCTGTTAACATTTTTTTTTTTAAATTTCAAATATGCTGATTGCTCAAGAAACATTTCTTATTACCAGTGTTGAAAACAGTTGCCATCACAGAAAAAAATTTAAAACGGAAAATATTATTTCTCAATATTATTATTCTTTTTTTTACCTTTCTTTTTTTTTTTAAACAAAAAAAGAAAGAAAGGTAAAAAAAAAAAATATTGAGAAATAATATTTTCTGTTAACATTTTTTTTTTTAAATTTCAAATATGCTGATTGCTCAAGAAACATTTCTTATTACCAGTGTTGAAAACAGTTGTTTTCCAAAATGTTTAAAAACAACTACCACTGAGATGAATTGAAATGCTAATGGATAGCTCTAGGGTTGTGACGGTGAGGAAATTTTCCCACCGGTTAATCGACGAGTGACAACACCGGTAATACCGGTATCACCGTTGGGGTGGGGGGGGGGTTAGTTCGTTTGAGTTTCCCTCTTTTCTTCGCTTTCAAATGGCTTGTAAAAGTGCTGTGCGAATTTTACTTTCACTTTCAAATTAGCGGCAACTGCCGCAATTCGGCCTCAAGCAATTGTTCGTTTGAGTTTTCCCTCCTTTCCTCGGATTTCTTCGCTTTCAAATAGCTTGAAAAAGCGCCGTGCGCGTTTTACTTTCACTTTTAAATTAGGGGCAATTCAGCGTTGATTCAATTCAAGCAACAACAACGTCAAACTCAGAACTTTTATTAACAAAACGAATAAAAATACGCTCCGTGGTGCACTGTCGTTCGCGCACGGTTCGGCACGCTGCATTGAGCGTTTAGTTTTTAAAAGTGTCTGTCCTCTAACTGAACTAGGCTAAATGATTTTTGTTACTATAAAAAAAAATCAAAACGACGGTGGGGGGCGGTGCCGCGGTAGGCAAATGACGTAATAACCGAAAACACCGTCTATCGCAGCAAGCCTAGATAGCTCTCTCTCTGCAGGTTATTGTAAGACATCCTTGGTTAGCACAGGAAGGAAAACTAATAGCAGTCTTTAAATCCATGCTCTCAGAGTCTTTTTACACATTGCATTGCCAACCATAAGGCTACCTACAAAATTCTTAAATGACTGTTTAACTAAAGTGAAATCTACTTAAGCACTTCTAATCCACTGCAAAACTACCTAATCACTGCCTAATACAGACTCTCTGTCTCTTACTTCATGTATATTCACACTGCCTATAACACAAGACTACACAGCTCTGCTACAACTGTTTAGTATTAACAGTCAGTCACTATAAATTCAGGAAAGCTCTTCTTCACCTTTTTGTTCAGCTTTTGAAAGCAATCTGACAGGCCCAAGACTGGATAACACCCCCAAACAGCAAAAGCGTTTAACAGTGAAATGCACCAGTTAGAAAATGCAATACATGAAAGCATTCAGCTTTTTACTGTAAAAAATTTGAACCAAACATTCAATACAAAGAAAGTGATATTCATTCAGGCAGGCACCTGGGAGCTTTTGTGAAGTACTGGGTTAAAAAAAACTGGTTTTGCACAGGAACATGGAACTGACTGGGTAGCCCTAAAATAAGGTAAATAAAAGGGCAGATAAATTTGCTGTAATCTTCAATATACATGGAGAATTACCTTTGTCCACCATTTGCAATTACTCTTGCTCTCTCTGGTAGCTTCATGCCTTAAACTCGTTTCAATTCAATTTCAATAAAAAACAGGGCTACCGTGGATCCGCGCAAACAAACTGTCATCTCACAAAAATCGTTGTGCTTCACTGCTGATTCCCTCAAATGATTCAGTGCAGTAAATGCAGCATATGCACAGCCAGGTACTTAGTACAGATGAAGTTTATGTCATTTCCAAGGTCAGCAGTCAGACACATTCTGATACCTTGAATTGGATGTCTGCATGCTGCGAGACTGATCTAAAATCTGTCAAGTCCAGCAGGCAGCAACAATAGTAGACAACTTTTCCAACTCATCAGTACAAAACAGCTGTCCTCACTGTGGTAATTGCTGTTTTGGGGTTGAATAGAGGGAGATCAAAGTGAAGCAAACATAAACAGAAAGAAATTTAAACAGGCAGCAAGTGTCACGACAGAGGTTGAACAGTAGCTGGTTGCAATGCTTAATTTCACAGAATGTAAAATTGTTCTGGTAGATAGATAGAGCTTTAAACAAAGAGCAAAACATCTCATCAGTGAGGCTAAAGATGATTAATGCCTCTCACTTCACAACAACTCTAACCAATTTAATTACACAACTTTGTAAAGCATCAATGAAATAAACAACATTTACACTAACAGACAAATTTTTGGACACACATCCCCCTTTTGCATTATTACTATTTTCCACTACCATAACACAAATGGTAGTATGGGAATTATGTAGTGACTAAAATTATTAAACAATACCAAAATTATCTTACAATTTTCTACAGTAGACATCAGCTCAAAAAACCCTGGCAATTTGTGGTCTAACTCAAAAAAAGAAAAGAAAAAAGTCACAATCATTGACAAGACATAGCCTAATCATTACTGATCATCTGTTAAGAAATAATATGCATTTCTATCTGCCAATGTCAATGACTAGCCAAAACACGTTTAAAATTGCATGACAGAATAATGAAGCACAAGGTTTAAAGTGAGTGAATGGTGGAATTTGTATTCTAAGTGACCAGGTGAGATGTAGTCATTCTCCAGGGATAACAGGAGGCAGAAGAAGAGACAGGGCACACAAGCAAGCAAACAAGAAAGAAAGCAAGAAAGCAAGAAAGAAAGAAAGCAAGAAAGCAAATAAAAAAGAAAGAAAGAAAGAAAGGAACAATGCTCAACTAGTTCAACCCAGCAGGAAGGCCAGTGTGCACAGGGAATCTATGACCACAAACTACAAAAGTTCATGTTCTACAAGAAGGTAAAAGAACAGGTTAAATTCCTCTAGTGCAGACTCAGACCCACTGTGATCTCAACACACAAACTAAAAGTTGACCTGACTTAAATAAAGCTAAAACACCTAAACTGACCTAACTAAAAAAATAAGGCAACCTATTAGTCAATGCAAATGAATCTATTGAAAACTTTTCATATAAAGAACTTAAAAATACTTGTCAAATAAAGGACAAATAATAATTGCTTAGCAATGTAAGAAGCTACAAACCTTGTTCTTTCATCATGTTTGATTTTAAAATCCCACTACATGACATGGGTATTATTTGCCTATTAAAACTAGAGAAAAACACATTACCCTGATAGGTAAATATATTAAATCCCAGAGTTGAACTTGCAATGAGACGCACATATACTTTTACACACAAATCTCAAACACAGTGAGATCAACAAATGTTAATTCAGTAAAAATATGAACTATGAACCATGTAACAACTAACTAACAGCAACAACAACAGCAGCAGCAGAATAAATTAAGCCAGTCAGGCAATAATCTTTTTTTTTTAAATAATAGTTACTTACCAGATAATTATGTCAAGCAGCAATGCACGCTGGGAACTTGCAAAACATTGTTCATTCTAAAATTGTATGTTAGAATGACTCAAATTGGAAAACTGGGACATTTGGACAGATTTTGAACAAAAACTTGACTCCTCTTACTAAAATAATTTTGTTCAAGCCTTTTTTAGACATCTGTTAGAAGAACGTTTTGCAAGTTGGATTTTTTACAGTTGTTTCCAACCAAACGTCTTCGACTTTCCCATTCTCCAGTGGAATCATAAAACAAGCTTGTGTTGGTGAATAATGTAGAATAACAACACTGTCAAGCTTTAATGTTCTTGCATTAGAAAGAGGTTATTTTTTCATACATACAGTATGTCCATTACGAGTTTTTGTCAAGAAGGAAAAGCACTTTGCAACATCATGGTGGTCTAGTCTCTTTCTAGAAGCCTCTCAGCTAAAACTGAGGGGAAAAGAGGTCTCTAATTGACTCTACATTTCTAGGTTCCTCCGGCATCCATTTGGCCTTTTAAAATCTCCATGACAGTGCGGCAGATGGACTGTGTAAAACTCCATTCCCATCAACCTCTGCCACTCCACTCTCAGTATCGCTCACTCTCCCTCTCTTGCTCCAAGCTATGATTAAAAAAACATCTCTCTTGCTTTGATAAATTGAACCATCTTATCTTTCACCGACCCATTCTGTCTTTGATGATCCTCAGTTGTCGGAAAACAAATCAGCTTTTCATTATTCTGACACTTACATAACCACAAACTCTCTCCCCATCATTATCGTATTTATCGTATTATTGCCTTTATACGTTATAAAATGGTCAACGTGCATCATGGTGGTGAAAATAACAGTGCTGTTGAGCTCTGTTTGTTCCAGAGCCATCAGATATGGAGTGCACACTGTTTGGGGTTGATCTACTGTGTGCTGACTATTATTGCCTATAAAATGGTCAACGTGCATCATGGTGGTGAAAATAACAGTGCTGTTGAGCTCTGTTTGCTCTGTTTGTTC
>NW_015644094.1:35705-38418 GCF_001515625.1 Sinocyclocheilus rhinocerous
GGGGGGGGTGTTGTTAGCTATTCACATGACTAGGGAGGTCTCCGTGCTTATTGCTAATTCTACTGAAAGAGATAAAGAAAAAGAGATAAATATAGGGGATCAAGATAAGACATGAAACATAAAGGAGTACAAACAGCTGTGTCGTCATTATTTGCATTGCTGGCACAATTTGTCATTGAGAATAATTGCTTAAGACTGGCAGGTCAATAGGGGTGAGACTCAGACAGAGAGAGCAGACGATGTGACTTTGCCTGCTGAACTTCTTTGTCAAATCCCCTGTTATTCAGCAGATTACTTTAAAACCAATGATCAAGCTTTAGTTATTCAGGTTTGAATGACTGAAGCAGGATTTGAGTTACTTTTTTGCTAGGCTGTGATGCCGAGTCTAAGAGTAATCATACTAAGTTGTAATATGTGAAAAGTTAATTCACGCAGCGATTAAATGGGTTCCTCAATAGGCGGCCCGCGGGCCACATCCGGCCCGTGAGAGAAAAAAGTTTGGCACGCGCTAATTTAAAATAATGTGGCATGAAAATTCAAACGCAGCAACAGAAAGCTACATTAACTTACATCGTGTCTACATGAGGAACCCTGAAATAAACGAATCCCTGGTGCCGATTTAATCCTTTGATTTATTGTCACCCACCCATCGAAGCATCTCATCGCACGCTGAACTCTCTGTTTGAACTAATCAAAGCTCACAGTTGAGGCAGCTACGAGTCTGCTCTCTGGCTTAAACACCGTCTGCTTAATTAACCGCTTTTATTAATTATTCAGGTCCTAATGGGAAGCAGAATTAATCCAATTAATAAACGAAAGCAGGAATCCCAACAGGAGTGGCTCTGAACACCCCTATTAGCTTAGCACGCAAATAGGGCTGTCGCGATTCGTCGATTTTATTGGACTATTCGATTTTTAAAAATCCTCGACTTCATTTTGCTCGCGTCGACTAACCGGCAAAATACCGGAAGTGGCGCATTTCACGGACGAGAATCGGGGTGTGTCTCATTTAGAAGGCTGCGCCCTCCGGAGGTCGAATCCTCTGGAGGTCGCATCCTCTGTAGGATGCACATAGGAAGTGTCCTCAACCTAGAATTAAACGAGACCGCCTTCGTAGGACAGGCGGAAAAGGAAACGGGAAGTATCACGTTGCTATGCCAACACATTTAGAGCATCGTTGCGCTCTCATAGAAATTTGGATTTCATTTGGTTTAATAAAATATAGTTTAATAAAATATTCTTAAGTAAAATTGTTGATTTTTTTTGTGGGAAATTAATCGTTTAGATTAATTGATAAATTAGTCGATAGATTAATCGAAATAAAAATAGTCGTTAGTGGCAGCCCTACACGCAAACAGGAACTACGACAATTAACGTGGAACAAAGACAATGGACGAACTTCTGGAAGTCAGCTATAACAGCCAGGATTCATTCAAAAGGATCAACATTTACCATGTAGAAAAGTGTGATTAGTCTTGTCAGGCTGGAACAATTAGCACATAAAGAACACTGGTCACAGTGAGAATAGGAACAACTAGTAACTGAATTTGACCAAGTTAACAAGGTTTGTGGCATCAAGGATGTTTCAAAGCTTTTTTTAGGCAAGTAAACAAAATAGCGTCAAGTGCAACTGTCTATATATTCTGCTTTGTTTCCAGAGTTATGTTCATAAAATAATCAGTAGCTACTTATTACATTTGAATGGATAGATATTTTGACCACAAAGAATACACACAATTGCGACTAAAACAACACGGTAAAAAAATTGTATGAGCTATCTACTTTAAAAAAATGATGGTAACAATATTACATATAATAATTTGAGTAGTTTTTAAGGCTTGATATTTTACTGGAATTTACCTGAATAAATCATGTAAAATCTCCTCAATTATTTAATCTATGACACAATGATTTTAAT
Source organism: Sinocyclocheilus rhinocerous (assembly GCF_001515625.1). Classification (NCBI taxonomy): domain Eukaryota; kingdom Metazoa; phylum Chordata; class Actinopteri; order Cypriniformes; family Cyprinidae; genus Sinocyclocheilus; species Sinocyclocheilus rhinocerous. The sequence continues at coordinate 37,624 of NW_015644094.1, forward strand.
ATCATTAGTGAAATGTGCTCATTTATTTTAAGTTGATTCTCAAAAGTCCGTGATTTTGAGTAAGGCCTGTTTGTATTTGACTTTGAGTTATTTTGTACAATTAAAATACTGTATAGAGCCAAATAGCTCAAGTAGGAAAAAACTTTACTGCAGTAGCATTACCAAGGCTACTGCTTATTGAACTAAGCATCATGTCTCATATTAGTACATGCAGTTATCCATAACCATAAGCTCTACTCTTCTGGTAATGATACACAATGTTAACGATAGAAACTTCAACATAACAGAAACTCTTTCAAATGTCAAACATAACTGAACATTAAACATTAATAGATGTTTCCCTTTCCTCAAAAACACATAAAGTAGCAATATTTACTCTCCATATCCAGTCATATGCAAAGCATGCTGGGAACTAACAATCACCGCCAAAATAAAACTGCAAAATTGAGCTAATTCTCTTAAAATAAATAGGTAGCCTTCTTTTCTTAAGTTTCCTTAAAAAATATGAGGAAAACATAATCTCTTGATTTTATTAGTGAAAAGTTTTCAATATTTTCTCTACAACACTGAACCACAATTTCTTTAAAGGGGTCCTATTATGTTTTTTCACTTTTTCAACTTTAGTTAGTCTGTAATGTTGCTGTTTGAGCATAAAAAATTCTGCAAAGTTACAAAGTTCAACGTCCACTTCAAAAGGAGATATTTGATTTAACAGAAATCACTTTTCAAAAACTACAACGAACGACTCGTTTGGACTACAACGCATATTTTCTGGGATTTGTGATATCACAAATA
>NW_015644094.1:38713-65595 GCF_001515625.1 Sinocyclocheilus rhinocerous
TTTTCTGGTAAGATATCTGTACTTTTACTTGAGTATGGCTTTCAGGTACTTTATACACCACTGGGTAAGGGGCATGACATCTCCCGACCAGGCGCCGAGTGGTGCCAATCACAACACACACTGGCCTTGCTAACCAATCACAGCACATTTCGTATTTCAGAAGTTGGGCCTTCATTTGATACAGGAACTATTCGAGCCGTTCATGCCATACTGGAGCGAGAGGTGTTGTAATGATGTAAAATATGTGAAAAAGAATGTGTTTTTCGAACAACCTAGTATGAGAGCCTGTTCTAGTACACCCCCAAAACAAAATCAAGACTTTGTAAAAGAGCATAATAGGACCCCTTTTATAAAATATACACACTATTTTTAATTATCACCTTAATTTTTTAAATGAAAATTACAAGACCCATTATTTCTATTTTACAGTGAACCAATTATTTCTACACTGATGCTTAGTGTGATTATCACATCGCAAAGGCTGTGACAAATAAAATAAATATATGTGCTGTGTGTTTCAAGTGCAGCACTGTGTTCATTTTCATGCGAGCAGCTCATGATGTAAATGGTGCTCCACAAAAGCTACATCTCTGCATCTACTCTTGAGTTTCGGTCACTTATAAAGTGCATTTGGGAACGCAACATGTGCCAACCATCTTCCCAAACTTCTAATGACAAACTTATAAACCTAAAAGACTTAAATACTCACTCCCTGTGGAGACCATATTAGTATTAGTATTATAAAATTTGTATTATAATTTTGCAGTTGTACTGTAAATTTAAAATTTATTATTATTATTATTATTATTATTTTCTTATACTATTTTCATTTTACAGTGGATAACTACAACAATAATATTTCTTATTTTAATATTATTAAATTTAAAATATCATTATTACTCTTATTATTTTTAAGCGCAACCTGGAGCTTAAAAACAAAAATATTTTGAAATCACTTTTTTTCCGAAAAATTATTTACATGAAATTGCAGGCCTAAAAGCTTCCACGATAGTGTATTATTGTGTTAACAATGATTTTGTATAAATGTGACAATCCTGGTTGGTAAATTTGTTTGTCAGTCCAGTGAGTTATTCTTGTCCAGAATAAGCTGCAACATGGACAAGCTTGCCTTAAAGCTAAAGGCCATGTCATCTTCCATATAATATATTGTGTTAACAACTCTGATATTGTCAAATAAGTTCAGTTCACACCTCTGCCTTATAGTAAACTTCACAGGCAATGCGAGACGGCCAATTCTCACCTCACCCATCTTTATTTAGAAATGCTTACAGGCTGGCACTTTGAGTAAACATGGTCAATCACTTTTAATCCCTCCATATGGAACCTGCAATCAAGACAGACTGACTCGCTTAATAAAGCTTCACAAACAGGCGTCAAGGCCCTGAACTTCCATTATATAAACTACAATATTAATGTAATTAAACAGCTATACTTGATACTGCTGGTGTGACTGACAGAAAGCAAAAACTGTCTAAATAGTGCCAAGCCAAGTGTAGCTGATACAGGACTGAGCTTCCATGCAACGATTTGACTCACATTGTTATTTGCTCTGTGCTTTTTTTAGTTTGTGGATTCAATTCTGACAGGCAAACAAGACTGTTACATGAGTAAGACGGGCAGTACAACAAAGCAAGGACGATACAAAAGAATGCTGCACTTCCCTCAGCAGTCTAACGTGAATGCTTGAAAAACAAAAAACAAACACAGAATGAGCCTGCCCACACAAATAGTCAAAGAGAGAGAGAGTGAGCGAGCAAAGAGGAAAGTAAGAGTGAGGTGGCTGCCTGTCATTGCTCTTCTTCTGCAAACTGTACAAGCTTCAATTGTTATGCAACCAATGATTTAACTCTCAAATCTAGATCTAAAATTAGTGATGATACTAGATTCCACCACAGGCAAATTTCAGCATATGTCTCCGTTACAAACACCAGAACTTCCAATTCTCTTCACAATTCCTGAGACCAGCACCAGCTCCAACGGGGTGTTTTGAGTCAATTATCCAATTTCCTGAAATTACCTTTGGACACACAGATGAGAGCAAATGTGTTAAAAAAAAAGGCCAGGATTAGGACCATGTGAAGAGAAGAGAACGAGGGAGATGGTTTAGTCACACTGCCAGTGGCCAGGTTGGGGTTGAGGCCAAAAGTTAGTGCACAGTAATGTGTAATCAAGTGGGCAAAAAAAGGATTGATTTTAGCCCTGCTAAAGCCAGTAACTCTGACTGGGACTCCGGCCAAAGATTTTTCTGCAGGGCTGTGACACTGGTAAAGGACTTTACAGGATGAGAGGAGGGAGGGGGGAAGCAAATTGGGCTGTTTGGTACAAAAAAGGAGAGTCAACACTATAAAAATGAAAAGACCAACTGGGGTTCCTCACACTGCCACACTGACAGATCCCTCTAGAGCAGCGATTCCCAACCAGAGGTATGTGCACCCAAGGAAGTACATGTGTAGATACTGTATTTATTACAACATCATACATTATTTGCACACCTGCTCTTATTGATCATTTTATTTAATCTTTATAGATATAAAACTATAAAGAAATAAACCATGTAAGTGTTTGGTATGGTTCATTCATATCTGATATTTCATACTTGAGGGCCTTTGATAATAAATTCTACTATAACTGCAAATGACTTATGTGAAATGTCCCATCTGGTTTTCATTGACAAAGTTTCTCCATGATTACCAGAACACTCGGAACCTGTGAAAGACCAACAATCTCAAGTGCAATTGCATCAACACCTCTCTTGGTTTACTGAATGACTCATTCCCAGTCTTAGAGTTTTTGCAGTGGCCTATCAGACAACTTCCATTTTTTATAAAGTGTCTATAGGTTTTCTAGAAGTTTCCATCAGTGCGGCAGTCTGATGAACCCCCAACCCCCCACCCCCATTTTTTTAGTGAATAATATCAGACTTAACAGATCCACAAAAGATTTCTCATAAGATATGAAATGTTTAGAACGCCAAAACACACGTTCACTCACACACACACACTAACATAGAGATCACACATCACCTTGACTGCCTCTCCATGAGTGACTCGGTCAAACACCATGTTATTGACTTTCATGATCTGGTCTCCAACTCTGAGCCCCTCTCTCTCAGCGGATGATCCCGGCTCCACCAAAGACACATAGATGCCAACTCCATGCTCTGACCCACCCCGTATGCTGAATCCCAGGCCTTCGTGGCTCTTGCTCCTTTTCAGCGTAACTTGGCGGATTTCATCAGGCGCTTCCTGCATCAGCGCTGGCGCTGTCCCCTCAGCCGTGGTGCTGAAAACAGGAGCCGCGGGAACGGATCTGTGACTAGGACCGGCCTGCTCGGACTCGTGCAGAAAGTGCACCGAGGATGCTCCTACATGCGCGTTCGTGCTGCTGATGTCTTCCGAGCACTCATGCATGACACTGGCTGCCAGAAGATCCGTTTTCAGATAAAGCCCTTCCGATGTGTACTGGTCGAATAGCAGCTGGTCCGAGCGGGGTATAACCAGGCGCAGCATGGGTAACAGTTGGCGCTTGTTGGGTGTGTTGAGAATGACTTTGAGAGTCTGCACGAGATCAAAGACATTGCGCTTGGCGTGGTAAACGTTGAGACAGTGGATGAACTGCTCCCTTTCGAAGTCGTTGAGCAGCACGTTGAGCGCGTTGTGCAACTTCTTGACGTTAACGGAGAGCGCGCGGCCACCGGAGCCCAGGGAGTTCACGCCCGACTTGAGAGAAGCGCGCTCCAGATCCGTGCTCATTCTCGGACACCTCAAAACCACAGGGGGATTTCACATCAGGCATTAGGAACAGAGCACGGTCACTGTCTCTTGCTAAAAAACAGAAATGCACCACGATTCGTGCGTTAAACTTAAGTCTAGCTGAAGTCTTCGTTCGCTCAAAATAACAACACTAATACAGCAAAAGGGCAGAATAACTAGTGCAATAAAGTTTCGAAACTTTTGATTATAAATAACATTTGTTTAGTAATAACTTTGAATTCTATATATTGTGGGAAAAGTACACTGTTCTTCCAAAGGCAAACAACAAACCCGAATTAAGGTTTTGTCCCGCGAGGATTTGGCGTCCGTAATAGTGACTTTAATCCTTTTGGTAACACATCGTGCGAGGAGAAACGGGTGGTGAGACGTGTCCAGCACCGAGAAAGAAACAAAAAACACAGCACGAACGTGTCGAGTTTGCCAGCTGCGCTCAGCAGAGGAGCGCGTGTGGTCAGTGTGGCTCGCTCGGATTTCTTGTCGCTACTACTACTGAGTCCGTAGTGAGACACCGACGCGGGCGCTCGGGAGGAAATGACGCACGCGCGAGGCGCCTCTGTTGCTTAGGAACAAACAACTGTGAGGAACGCATTTGTACAAGCTACACCACATCTTTCCTGTGCGTGAGCTATTTTTAATGTTCAAGGCCCATCGAGCTATTGACGTTAATCAATTGAAAAATAAGTCGTTTCCAAAGAGCTTTGCGCACTTAACGTGAAAGTTCTCACAGTCGAAACCACAGCCGCCTGATTTCAACTTTACAGATATGTGCCATAGGCAGATCGGTCCGTGTATCATCCTAACATTCAATTATTCCATTCAATCTGGTAAAAGAAAAATTGTAAAGCCGGTAAATGTTTCGTTTTTCTGTATGAACCAACCAAGTATTGAAGCTTGGCTTTCCATGAAGAAATACACTCGAGAAATGGAAAGATGGCTCGTTTTTTCGTTTTGTTTAACAAACGGTAAACGAGATTTTGGCTCGACATCTCTTATTTTGTTTGTGGTTTACAAATCGGTTTATGGCTTTAGGCCTGTAGGCGGCGCTGAAACGCCCCTTTCATTTGATCGGTCAAACAGCCACGTCTTCTGTACTGCGTTAATTTATACGCTGGCTGATAGTGCGGATCATTTATTACTTTTATATGTAATAACATTAATTATGATTCTAAAGTAGGCCCTGCCTGTTTTTCTAGGTGCCACTGACAAATGCTATATCACTGGTTAAATATTAAAAGTGAAATGTTTGGGTGTTACTGTACTTTCGTTGGGCCTATTGCAGAGCTAGCCTATAAAAAGAGAGCAGGGATGAACCAGAGTCATGATACTAGTTTTGAAAGAAACGAAAGTATTTTAAAATAATTAATATTTTATATTTTAAAATATATCTCACCAAATCATTAATTCAGGTCCTATATTTGTCTGTTATTTTTCGCTTCCAAAACTATGAGATGTAAAGTAAAGTAAACTGTAAAGTATTTAAATGCACAGTATAAATTTGTGGTTTTCAAAGACCTATTGCTAGACAATGGTGCCTCCCCCACCCCCTATTTTTTATTCATTTAAAATAGTAAAATAAATAAATAAATAAAATAAAAATAAATAATATATTTGTTTAGAGCATTTTTAATACAAATAAGCACAAGTCAAAATCAAACTGCGGTACCAAACAGGACAACATTCTTTCTTAAAACTTTAGATCAAAAACATTATTTATACATTATTTGTTAAAGCAATAAGCCCCAAGAAGCCGTGGTTTACAGTGAATTTATAACAGCTAAGGGGCATTGTTGGGCACGACGATTTTTAGAACATATTTATTTTAGTTGGGAAGACGAGCGCTGGGAAGATTAATTTATGCATTATTATCATCAATCTGCAATCAGACATAAAAGTTGTATCAGTATGTTGCTAAGGGTAACAGTGGAACTTCCAATTTTGAGATCAAAAATATTTGACCTATCAATGCCGCAAGTGACCAATCAGATTTAAGTATTCCAGAGTGCCATTAAGTGCCAGTAATCATTAATGAAAAACATACTTGATTATGATTGACATTTTCCTTTAGAACACTTTAAAAAGAAACATCTCAGTGCAGATGAAATGTTAAAGGCCCTTACATTTCAGTCTTTCAGCTGATTTCTTATCCTAAGTTAAGACAGGGCAGTGAAAGTTGTTTTGAACAGATTTACAAAACGAGGGCAGTGTTTGGACGTGTGTGTGTGTGTGTGCTTCATTTGAGAGTGCTCCATTTATACCTGAAGCTTTTTAATCCCTTGTGTCTGCCTGGGAAAAGAGAGTAATATCACATCTAAAACCCAGCTCTGCTCAAATCAGCTTGGTGTTTTGAGAACCCAGCTCTCACAGAGGCTGACTAATACTGCATATGCTGAGAAAAGCTGCATAATCCATAATGCACAATTATGTGAGTCCATGAATTGTTTTGTATAAACAATAATAATTATCCTTATTAGGCTGTCTGATGTGCTTAAAAGACAACCAGCAAGGTTTTAGGCCAGACTATGGATTTCAGCTGCTGAGGAATCTTAGTTAAATCACACGTGTCGTCCTTTAAGCTCATAAAGAGGAATTAGAAAGGCCTGTCAGCAGACATCAACAACCGATTAGTACACCAATAGCCTCACTGAGGACTATTAATAAACTCATATGGACAGACCAATGCTGCCTTTAACACTGTAATTACCTTTACTTATATATTTATCCGTTTCAAGCGTATCTGCATTGACCCAATCCAGTTTTAATCTAGTGTGTTTTACTGGCATGACGGCAACAAAAGTACATTTGTTTTGCCAAAGTACTCACAGCAGCTGTACACATTGGAGCTAAATAAAATAATTAAAAAGATCAATAATACAAATTAAACAAAACAGAGTGCAGCATAATAAAATAAACGTGAACAGGTACTAAACATTAAAATAAATTACAATGTAGCTCTCAGTAGTTAAATGACTAAAACAGTAAATTAAAAATGATAAGGCAAGGCAAGTTTATTTATACAGCACATTTCGTACACAATGGTAATTCATAATAATTCCTAATGATAATGAGACTAAAGATTTACAGACCCTCTCAGCTGAACTTTCTTCGTCCTTCCGGGTGTCCAACCCACTGATTTACAGCCCTTTAAGATGGTGACATTGCAGCAAAAGTCTCAGATTCATTGCTAATTTGCAATTACTGCTCCTGGCATCAGTGCATGGTGGCAGAAATTAATGAACAATTAATGAGCCTAAATGAGACAATGGAGATGCTCATTGATCTTTATGCACTGTAGAAGTGAATACACTTCAGCTGTAAGTCACGCATAACTATGACTCACTTATACCAAAGACATACATACACATTCAAAAGTGCTCCAAAATGTCTGCCAGAAATTCAATCAAGTGCTGAAATACCACATATCTTCCCTCGTCCTTTCTTTCTCCCAACACGTATGTGTGTTTGTGAGAGTGATTTAATGAAGCTGTGTGGCTGGGTTGGTTTAACCTAATTTGAGTAATTCCTGTTCTCTTGACTTAAAATTGAGACTCCAGGGGGAACCTGCACCATCACAGTTGGCTGTTTTCTGCTCTCCTCTTTCTGGAAAAAGAGTCCCACATTATCTTTTGAGCACAGAGCAAGTGATGTACTGAATAAACAACTAACTTTTATGACGGGTTGTGCAGTCAAGGCCATTAAATTGCAGCCGTTGGCTGTGCTACACAAATACAGTTCACTTACATCTCCTATATATATAAAAAAATGACAGAAGGTTGTTTTGATGCTGAAACATGTTCAACTGTTAACCCTGACACTTATACAACACCATTTACAACAGCTTATAAACACAACACAAAATGTCACTCTTTAACAAATAAAACCAGGGACAGAAGGTAGGAGGGGAAGAACTGATCGGTAAACGTTGGGTCAGAATGTGGTACGGCTTTGATTAATTGCATAATGTTTAATGGGAATTAACATTATGGGTGTATGGGTGTGATGCAAGTTAAATCATCTCGTTCTGCTGCACCGCTGTTCAGTTTGTATATGATAGATAGATACTATGTCAGCTGCAGGTTAAGAAGAGGTGGGTGGCAATGATGTAAACTAAAGCTGGCGTCCCATGGAGCACTATTTAAAACTATGGAGTTGGCCTTTAGCCGCCCTGTTTTGTGATCTCAAAAAGTACCTGAAATTCTCCCTTTTCTAATAATATTAAATGAACTCACTCTGTAAAGCTGGGCTCTGCCAACCCCATAATTACCGCAATATAAAAGAGCAGAGGGATTGTATGCTGCAGTGCCATGCCCCAGTGCCCAGTCTGACAGAGCACACCACGCCATTAAACACTGCATTACGGATACCTCGCTGAGGTGTATTCAGCTCTCACTACAGGACAGGGGTGATTTAAAAGCCATTTTATGACATCTGACCAAGTTGGAAATAAAATCTGCCAGCACTGTGTATTGTATGGGTGTGATGCAAGTTAAATCATCTCGTTCTGCTGCACCGCTGTTCAGTTTGTATATGATAGATAGATACTATGTCAGCTGCAGGTTAAGAAGAGGTGGGTGGCAATGATGTAAACTAAAGCTGGCGTCCCATGGAGCACTATTTAAAACTATGGAGTTGGCCTTTAGCCGCCCTGTTTTGTGATCTCAAAAAGTACCTGAAATTCTCCCTTTTCTAATAATATTAAATGAACTCACTCTGTAAAGAGATCCAGGAGTTTCCAGTTGGCATCTAATTTACACAGAATTCGGATGTTCCAGTACCATTATACATAATACGTTTTAGACATCTTAAATTCCCAAATGATATTATTTTCCAGTTAAAACCACTTAAAGAGAGCTGTAATCTCATTAATGGAAAAATATATCAAGGAAAATGTTATTATGGAAAATCTTTGGACCAGGAAAAAAATATGGAGAGGGGAATTATTTTGATTTCATCTTTCAAAAGTTATGCTCAAAAGGTATTGGGATTGTTATTGTGTATGTTCACTGAGATAGGTGAAGTCACATTTTGGCATACAGAAAAAAACTTCGGATAAATGCTGTAATTTTTAACAGATGGACCCCTCAAGAGTGTCGATGCACATGAGAAAGTTCTTATTCACTGAAGGCTAATACAGCCACTGTAGATGTTTAGAGGCTGTGTCAATCTGTTGATGCCAGACTGATGCTGTCTGTATCCTGATGAGCAAAACTTCGAGGGAAGATGCCGATATTTCCAGCAACATGCCCTTCTAACCATTCATCATTCACTGCAAAATGGAGAAAAAAATACTTTTCTTACCCCATCATTACTGTGTAAAATTATTAACAAAATAATAACAAAAAGATACCCCTGTGTTTATGTACCTTCACTGAGAATGTCAATTGTGTCACCTTCACTGAATTCCAAATCCTCTGGGCCTTGTGCATTGTAGTCATACAGTGCCACCATCTGATAGAGAATAGTCCTGTTTACCAGAGGGTCCTCATTCTTGGGACAAGATAGATAAAAACAGGAAGTTGGAAGTTGGCAAATATTACAAATTGCTAAATTGGTGTGACATTCATTCATAATAGAACAAAGTTCAAAATTCATGGTGTTTTTTTTTGTCCCTCACAGTTTGATAAAAAGGTAAACCATTTATAGGTTGATCATTTGATCATTTTACACCATTTGTGAAGTTCCACAAATGGTGTAAACACTGTGACTTTGTGGTACTTTCAAAGCACTGCACTGCTTGGGCATACAGACCAGCAACACTAGCTCAACCATTGGCATGAATTTTTGGCAAGACAATCTAACCAAACTAGATTTTTGAGAGCTTTCAGTCAAAAATGGCAATTAGTTTACCTGACACCAAATTTGGGCATGTCCTGATTCAGCCACACCCTCCAGGCTATCCAGTCTATCATCACCATTTAATGGAGTTAGTGCTCTGGTGTCATTCCTTCTGTGTCTGTGAGAGGAAGTAGTAGCATGTGTTAGGGATGGTGTGGGGGTTTTACAATGGGAAAATGTGACCAGAGTTCTAACATACTTTAATGCTAGGAATTTATGGCAACTAAAAACAGGTCAACCAGACTGCAGGTCTGCGATATTACCTGAGGCGAACGGTCGTTGCAGGCTGTCCTAATTTCTGAGCGATTTTGTCTTGCAGATCCCAGAAAGAAGTTTCTAAAGGGACTCTCAGAGCCATGGTGTATGTATAGTGCACCTTGACTATGGCTGATCCAGGCTCATGAGGTGAAGTTTGGGCCTGAGAAATGGGGGGTGGAGGTTACAAAAGTTACATGTGATCAGTTCACTGGAAGTATAAGCCAAGTGAATGTGAAGTTACAATACAAGAACTTGTAAAAAAGTTTTTCACCAATTTCAAATACCCCTTTTCCCCATTATAAATTTCTATCATGTGCACAAGGTATTTGCATATTCAGATATAAGTATTGTCACAAGGCAATCAGGTTTCTTTGCGAGACAGTGGCCTCAAATAGTCCCCTTTTCAAATTTTAGCAGCTTTCTTTTGCTCCCTTGGGTGTATGTCTGACTGAATCAGGCCAAATCAAAGGCCTGCTGCCTCAACATTCCACTCCACTTCATGTCTGAGTCACAAAACTCATTCAAAAGATCTCATCTCACACAAAAGATCAACCATGACGGCCACTGCATTAATCATGCTCTGCTTCTATTTCCATCTACAGTACATGATACTGTCAGAAATATAGCTTTCAGGCTTGACAAATTGGATAAGATAAGATAAGAGAAAAGCACAGAGGATGTAACCAAATATTTAAGATTAGGGGGCACCACTTTTTAAAAGACCACAAATCATTTCACTTTCATTTATTGAACATAAATAATTGTAATAATTAAAGTTTATTGTTTAAAATACACGTAATATTCAGTAATATAATTGATTATTATTGATTACTGAACAAAACTTGAACTGAGTTGAGCTGAAATAATGACACTATTCTAAAAGCTGCTTTTTAGCTGAATCAAAATTGTTTATATTTGTTAACAAAATGGAATATTTTTTTTTATAAATAATGAACGTTATTGAACTGAACCGAATCAACACTGACTGGAGCTGAATAATGACACTATTGTCTTTTACAGCAGAATTTGGATTTGTCTTACATTTGACAAAGTTGGCATCACTGATTCTGGTACTTCCCTGTTTAATACTGCAGCTGCTTTGAAACTCTCTCAATCATATAAAGCGCTATATAAATAAACGTGACTTGACTTAAAGTTTTTAATTAATGGTAGAAAAATTACAACCATAATTCCTAGCAAAAACTGATTGTGTGGGTGAAATAAAATGTTGGAGTTTCCATTCTAAAGGGATCACTGCTGTGTTCTGTCACAAGGTCAGCATTTTTTCATCCTTTTCAAGTGTATTTCGTTACTCACCTGCTGCGTAGGGATGTGGGTGGAGTTGCCGGTTGTAGGAGGAGTTGTGTAGGCAGTGCCGGCATAGGAGGGGTGCAACTCTACAGGAGAGAGAATGAAACTTACATTCTTCAGAATACTGGTACAGTCATTTTTGCTTTTTATTTTTAGGACAGCTAAAGGAGAGACAGGAAATGATAACTGCACATAAGTGCATCATGCAACATGTTGGAGCATGAGCTGTATTTAAACAATGCCACTGCATTTTTAATAATGACATCTATCAAATTTAAAAAAAGAGAAAGTTCAGTGATTGTGATATTTTCTTTCATTTTTTAAAAATAATAATATTTAATATTTATAATAATGAAAACTAATAATAAATAACTTTAGCCATTAACAAACAGTTTCATTTTGAATGTGAATTATTTTCTGTATACCTAATGACCGTTGAGATGGACCTTGGGGTCGATTTGGGGGTTTTAGAGCTGGTGGATATGGGATGCCATTGGCGAGTTCCTTCAAAGGAATATGCAGAGAAAATCACTCAGTATGCTATTGCCTATAGCAACTTTAATTCAGATATTGATCAGATATCAGAGGCTGAAGAATAAGGTCACTGATCCTACAGTATGCCAAGCAAGGAAATGAAGATCCCCTTTCTTGCTCAATTAATCTTCAAATCTCTGGCAGAAGTGGTAACAAGAGGCTATAAACTTTTAAACCATTTGTATTTTCAGGATTGCTTTTCTTTTCCTTACACCGATACTGAAAGTGACAAAGTGTGCTGAGGCAAAGCGCAGTCTTTGCCAAATCTCTGTGGTTTGCAGAGTGTGTAAGCACATTTTAAAACTAGAATTAAAAAGCTTTTAAAGCTGTCTGCATCATAAAGCTCAACAAATCTAAGAGAAAAGCTGGGTAAGACTTGGCATATAACAAGACACTATTAAAATCCATAAAGAACACATTGTGGGAAATGAGAAAGGTCATACAAGGAAGTTAAACAAACAAACAAAGGAACACTTACAATTCGCTTGTTTTTACCCTTGTTTTTCTTGCCCATCGGTTCAAGCAGGAAACTGGGAACCAGACCTCTCTGACATTTTTTAAGTAAAAAAAGAAGAAATATCCCAGTTGTTATTCTATATTCTGTCAATCGTTTAATATCATTTCGCATTGATGATGCCACTGTCAGAAACATAATTAGAAAGCGAGACTATTGTCATAAGTCGAAAAACATTCAATGTGCCTCCAAATCAAAACAAATCCTCTGTAATAGTCCATCACATTCTAGAAAGAAAGAGTATCCCACCTTTCCATCATAAATGAGTACTGCCAGTCCGTCCTTGTCATCATCACAGTACAAAAACACTTCTGCTCCTGCAGGCACCGATAGCTCCCCTGCCCCTTTCGCCACATATGCGCTCTTCGTTATCATGTAACGAGAGTCCCTATGCAGGAATAATATATTCAGCTTAATTAGAAGGCCTTTTTTGTGCTTAAAGTTGGCTTAAAATTAGTACAATATATTATGTCAGTGTATTAAGCTGATCTTAATATTTACCGAATATTAAATACTTACTGGCCATCTTCTAGCTTTGGCTCATAGTACCCTGGTTTCTGCAGGAACATACAAAATCAGTACAGTCTAGTTAGAAACCAAACATTGGTGAAAAAAGCAGGACAACATTTGGAGGTTGCTGTATCACAGGTAGCAACTGTACCTGTGGTCTGAGAGGATCAAAGCCTCTGAAGTCATCATTTGGAATCAAAGAAGAGATGACCTGAGAGAAGAAGAGTTTAGTTTCAGTAAACATTTCTCAAATTATAGTGTGTAGAGTGTTTATGTGATTAAAATGATTTTTGATATAAAATGGGGAAAAAATATAAAATCAAAAACTGCAGATGCATATCATTTTGGGCAGATTTTAAGTTCGTACATACACATATTTATATATTTTCAACAGATTTTCAACTACTCTCAACCAGAGACCCAGGAATAGCTTTTAAAGCAACTGTACAGTGTGAACATGCAAGTCACCTTAGCTTCACCCAAGAAGTCCCTCGGTTTAAGCTGGTCTACCTCCTGTTTCCTGGGACGGAACACTTCACCCTCAGGAACCAGGAGAGGCTCCAAATCCTCTCTCCTCTGGGAATAGAATGGACAGGAACATTACATGATTAAAGCACAAAACACAGACTGCAGAAATCATTACAATCTTCTGCACTCAGTGATACATTATCTGTAAAAAGCCAATCAAAATGTAACGATGGATGTCTTGCACTATGAAAAAAACAAAACTTTTCAGTGTCCTCCTTGCAATTTGTTAATAAAATGATCACATAAGTCTTACAGAAATAGCCTCTAGAGCTGTGTCTATCAGGTTGCTCCGGCCCGCTCCTCTCTCCTGTGAGGCCGCCATCAAAATTTCTCTGGCTTTGTCCCATTGTTGCAGTCTAGAGTGGACGGCAGCTGCATTATAAAGGACCTAAGATAAAAAAAATTTAAAAAAGTTACACACACCGTTCATTACCTTACATCTATAGGACAATAATTGTGTTTTTAACTGTCATAATATTAAATGTTTCTTTAGCAGCAAATCAGCATATTAGAATGATTATTGAAGGATCATGTAACACTAAAGGCTGAAATAATGGCAGTTAAAAATGTAAAATTACATTTTAAAATACATTGAAATAGAAAACAGTTATTTTAAAATTGTAATAATCTTTCACAATATTACTGATTTCACTGTATTTCTGAATTCTTTCAAAAACATAAAACTGACCACAAACTTTCGAACAGTAGTGTGTTTTATGTATACACACTTAAAGTGATATATGATATTTTTTTTTTATTACTGCCCTCTTGGGGAAATGTAAAATGACTAATTTCCTTGAACAGTACCCTCCATTCCATCACCCGGTGAGTAAAGAGGCTGTATCTCTATTATTCTTCCAAGAAAATCACATGAACCATACCTATAGTACATATTCCTCATGTCTAACAATGGACTAGTGGTGCAAATTTAGCATGCGGAGGTCATACATTGACTCTGTGAGACTTCTACAAAGCGACCTTGTCTATTTGTCAGCTAATAGACATTTGCGGAATAGAAAGGTTGTTTAATCTGTTCAGCATAACCTGAGCTAAGAATGCTGGATATTTCTTATCATCTTTCAGTCTGGCATTTAGCATTGCATAACCATGGAGCTTTTTCACTCAGCCCTCAAAGAGGCCTTGTGATGGCCTCACAGGAGTTGACACAAGGCTAGATGGAAAATGTCAACAATTTTCCAAGTCACAATACAATGTTAACAAATAAAATGTGCAATAAACCCAAACGATCATACTTTTATATTATGGTTTTGTTTTAACTTGTTTTGCACATACAGAGAGAAATATGCTTATGTTCTGACCTGCCAGCTATACATTTTATAGCGAAGACCCAGCTGTTTGTAGTCAATAACAGGATTTTCCCTCATGTATTTCTGAGCCCATATACAATCAGTCAATGCCTCCTCCAGCCTGGTGTTAGGAAAAAGTGACACAGATAGAAAGGGAAAAAGAATGAGGCAGGAAGAGAGCAAGAGAACAAAGAGCCAGTGTCAGATCAAAGTGAAGCAACTGTCCAGAACATCAACTTTAAACAAAAGAGGTCAATGTTTAAAATGTTTGTGTTGCGTCACACTGTGGCGTACCAGACAGACTAGTCTGCTCGTTCATAGAGAGCTACAGCATGTAAACAGAGTATCCTCACCTGTTTGCCATCATATGAACAGCAGACCTCTGAAAAAATCCCACAGCAAGACACGAATCCTTTGCGATTACCTGGTCGAGAGCCTAAAAGGCATCATTTGACATTGTCAAAGACATTTCCAAATGTTCACATTTTTATCTAATAAAACCATAATTACATGACCATTACAGTTCATACTTTTTGCTACCTTGAAATAACTAAATTATTAACTAAGCAAGGGGCCACAAGGGAGTACTAGAAGAACCGTGGAAATGTTCCGAGAAAAACAGCGTAAAAATGTACAAATTAATAAATTATATTTCTTTTAATTTGTTTGAAAAAAGAAGACAAATAAAGCATTAAAATAATCTAAAATACATTAAAAAAAAATCTATATATTTCTTATTTTAATTTACCAACTCAACAACTTTTTTTTTAAAGAAATGTAATTTCTATATCTGGAAACTTCTAAAAAATAAAACAAATAAATTAATTTAATTAAAAAAAGATTAAAATAAATAAACAGATATAACAACATTAGTTATAATACTATAGTAAGTAGAAAAAAATGTAATGTAACATAATAAAAACTAAATATTTTCAAAATAATATTTTACACATTTATAATAATCATTTTCACATTGTAAACTGGGACTTCATACATTCAAATATACAGCTGCCTTTTAAAGTTTAGGATGGCACAAGGATGATCATATTTGAGAGTCTATGGAATCTAAAAGATTGAAAACCCCTGAACTAAACTATAGCTCTTGAAAATACTGTTTAACAACCAAAGACAATGATAACTGTATTGGTTTATTGCTACAGATACATTTCTATCATCTGTTACATGCGTAATTGCTAAACTTGTGGTTGTACCTTGATGGCCAAGTCCACTTGACCTAGGGCAATGTGTGTCGAAGCAACCACAAACATAGTGCGACAGTTGTGATCTGTGATCTGGTTGAGTTTAGTGAGAGCACCCTGCCAGTCCCGGCTGTCTATTGCCCGCACAGCCTCATCCCACAGCCTGATCAACTCTATGTACAGCATGGCCCTCTAGAACACAACAAAAATAATCAACTGTTATTTTTATAATCACTATATACCAAGCTGTACTGAGAAAACACCATATTTTGGTTACTAATAACTTGGAATGAAAAGACTGAATGTGACAGCTGCCTGCAGATACAAGTGAGACTAGCTATGCAGGTACTTGTAAGACAATAAAACCATAAAGCAAAAAACTAATACTAGTACAATGACCGACACTTACCACTGCATAGAAACTGACAGAGATAAGTCAGGAACTTGGATTGCTTTCTAGAAGTGATCGACCATTGGAAAATGAGTGCGCCTCCTGAACAGGTGTAAGCCAGAGTTCTTAAGTGAACTCACAGGGAAGTGATATTTGTAGTGTGACACACAGCTGTGGTTCCCTCCCACTTGCCACAGGCCATCAGGAAGTCCTGCATTCCCAGGAGAGAGAGAGAGAGGCTTGCTGAGCAGCAGGTAGGGCACGTACGCAAAGGCTCAATTAAACAAAAAGGTATTGAGTAAGTCAAGGAAATAGAAGAAAGAAAACTTGCACACTTACACACTAGCATATACAGCACAATAAGGACAGAAACTAGAAAAGCTGTCTTGCCAAGGGCTACACTCTACTAGGAAGCACTTAATTATTGCATAACATCTATTTTAATAGAGAAACGGTCAAGAAAAAGACTGAAGGGAGGAAATCCCAGTATTGCTATATTACCATTGTTACAGCTTTAGATTTCCCCCAAATAAACGTTACATTTACAATTTCACAGTATCTAAAAAAAAGAAAAGGAAATGGGGATATATTGTGCTGTTTTTACATATTTGTAGCACATTGATTAAGATATATGTTGACATCATAATAAACTATCTGAGATACAAGTGAAATATCCAGGAGAGTGCAAATCTAATCTAATTCAACCTGGACAGCAGATGGCGCTACAGACGTTTTTAAACTGGAGGGTCCCTCCAGTGTTCTTGCGTATTTATAAATAAAAAGATGTAAACAGGTTTGTAGTCTAAAACACAGAAGAGAATTAAAATGTTTATATTACTTGTACATCTAAAAAACATACATTGCTTTTTACATGTGCACTACATTTTGTTCTATTACTACATGAATTGAACACAGAAATATTACAAATTTTGAAGCATATGTGTTTTCCTTCTTATTCTGGTTTATTGGCCATTGACACCTTATGATTTAGCTGAGTGTTAGAAAAATAAATTGCTAAACAAGGCCCAGCTTTCCAGGTCAAATGGAGCAAACCATATTGGTTTTTCGCTCGTGAATGAATCGGGGTTTGTGAATGAATCTTTAAAATGAACAAATCATTTTCATTTTAATGCTGACAATGTGAATGATCCAACGACTCACTCAAAACACACAAAAGACACATGTCGCCACCTTCTGGTATGTAACATGTAAACTGCAGAAATAGTCACTGAACAAAGTAGTAAACAAATCCTAATCCTAATCCCAGTGAATTGATAAAAAAATCACTAGGAGTCACTTATTTTTTAATGTGGAAGTAAGCTGTTTTCTGTGAATGTGCGAGACTTCCGCTTCATTAGCCGCGGTGGAAATAACGAAAAGAATAACAAAGCGCAATAAACGGTAAAATTGTTAGTGCTACAACCCAGTGTGTTTATAATTAAGACAATAGATTAAAATAATATGGTAAGAAACACCAGTCTGCGAAATCAAGCAGCAAAACTAGCTGTTTTGTACAGCTAAAAATAGCTGGAGGCAGATGACACCGGAAGCCAGACATTTAAAAATGGCCGCGCCCACTCCAACCATCAGGGTTGGGCTAACTGACTGAGTAACAGTTACAACAGAGTCAGAACCGAGCGGCAATCTCCTGCTCTCTCTCGTGAAGCCAACAAGGAAGTGACTTAAACTGTAATTCATCAACTGGCCGCTAGAGGCTGGCTGCAATAAACTATCTGACAAGTCACATGACCGCTGACATGATAAACCTCTCGCGCTCATAACAGATATCACATTTAGATCATGTTTTTCGCATTGTGAATTAGTGCGGAGCTTTGGAAATATTTGGAAAATAAAGATTTAGATTTTTTCCCCCTTAAAATCGTGTGATACTTGGAATTTATTTATTTATTTAGGAAGGACCTGGTTATGCTCATTCGGAGAAAGGATTTATTGACTTTTGTGATGTAGCTATCTGACCTTTTTGTAGGTACGTTTTTGAAGCATTTCATAATAATAATAATAATAATTATTATTATTGCCCGTCACTTATTTTAAGTCATGAAAACGTTTACTTTGAAATGGTTCATGACTTTTATTCTGAAACTATTGGGTAAATTATTGTTAAACTGCGAAGCTGCTATTTTCATTGTTTAGACAACCTTTAACATAATAACGGTGTAAATCACGTACCATAATCTTGACCAAACAGGGCGTTTGTCTAACGACACGCAACAATGACACAAGTCACATGACAGCTGACATGGTCACATGACAGTCAATAGCCCTGTGATGATTTCATGAAACTTTGGTAGGTTTCAGGCTTGATGTATGGGGTCTCTGTGAGAATGGCTACACATTGGCTTTTCCTTGGATTCATTTTGCTGATCTTCGGTGGAAAAACTGAGACACGTTTATCTGTGGCAAGTTCTGATCTGTAGTTTTCCTATATATGCTAAGTTAGCTGGTTTATGAAATGTTATTGCTAACGAACTGTTTCAGTTGTTTTACTACAAATTACGGTTCATTCTATCTCGGTTCGTGTTTCTAACTGTTCTTTTGTCCTCTTTGGAATGCTTTTGAATTTTTCCCTGTGGAATGTTTTCTTTTTTAGAAGGAAAAGCTCAATAATGAGGTCATCCCATCTCACAGAGACCTTGCTCCTGATTTCAAGGAAGAGTATTTGAAACAAGTTTTAGACCACTTCAATTACAACAGCCATGGCAATGGCACTTATGATCAGCGCTACCTTATTACAGGTTATAATCTGCCTCACTATCATACTGTTAGAACTTTTATTATCTTTTTAAATTATATCCATACTGAGTGAGTGCATTGTGTGTTAATTGTAGATCAGTACTGGAAGAAAGGCAATGGACCCATTTTCTTCTACACTGGCAATGAAGGGGACGTATGGGAGTTTGCACTGAATTCAGGGTTCATCACAGAGCTGGCAGCAGAGCAGGGAGCCCTGGTGATATTTGCTGAGCATGTAAGATTTTCATGTAACTGTTGAATCTTATGACCATGGAAGAAGTTAGACAAATTGGGACAGTTCACTCAGATGCCAGGTTTATGCAGTCATACAATCTATACCTGTCCACTAATAGTAAGCTTTGCTTTAAACTCTAGAGGTACTATGGAAACTCTCTTCCATTTGGGAAGGATTCATTTAACATCCCTGAGGTGGGGCTGTTGACGGTGGAGCAGGCCCTGGCTGACTATGCGGTCATGATCACAGAGCTGAAGAAGGAACTGGGAGCTCAGAAATGTCCCGTCATCGTCTTGGGTGGAAGGTGGGGTCTCAGTGAGCTTTTTATTTTGTTGAAAACTAATATTTAGCCATGTACCCATCATCCTCTTGACAGAGACATATATACATAAATATCTATATGACACCTGGCTACATAAAATTTCATTATTATTAAATTAATTCAACATTATAATGACTAATAGTTATTTTATATAATAATCATAACAATAATATTGTACACACTACTGGTCAAAAGTTTGGATTTTTTATAACGTTTTTGAAAGTCTCTTCTCACCAATTTAACATATTTGTTTTAATATATTTTAAAATATATTTTATTTATTCCTGTGATAGCAAAACAGAATTTTCAGCAGCCATTACTCCAGTCATGTGTCATGTGATCCTTCAGAAATCATTCTGATATTATTAATGTTTTTTATTTTCAATATTGAAAAAATGTTTTTGCTGTTTAAAAGTTTTGTGGAAACCATGATACATTCTTTGATTAATGGAAAGTAAAAAACAAAACAAACAAACAGCATTTATATGAAATAGAAATCTTTTGTAACATTATAAACATATTTATCACTTTTGATCAATGTAATGCAGCCTTTTTCTTTCTTTCTTACCCCAAAATTTTGAACAGTTTTCCACAATCACGGTTTCCACAACAATATTAAGCAGCAAAAACTTTTTTCAACATTGATAATAATATGAAATGTTTCTTGAGCTGCAAATCAGCATATTGAAAGATTTCTGAAGGATCATGTGACACTGAAGCCTGGAGGAATGAATGCTGAAAATTCAGCTTTGCAATCACACTATTCAAAAAGAAAACAGTTATTTTAAATTGTAATCATGTTTCACAAAATTACTATTTTTACTGTATATTTGATCAAATAAATGCAGCCTTGATGAGAAAAAGAACAACATTAAACCAAAAAAACTTAATTATTCCAAACTTTTAACCAGTAATGTATGTTATTATGTGTTTTATTTTTCAGCTACGGAGGAATGTTAAGCGTTTACATGAGAATCAGGTACCCGAATATTGTGGCTGGGGCGTTAGCCGCTAGTGCTCCCATCCTGTCCACTGCAGGTCTTGGAGACTCTATAGACAGTTTTTCCGGGACGTTACCACTGTAGGTTCATATTTAATTCCTTTCAGTCACTTTTGCTTGAAAACATTATTTTAAAATGTAATACTTTTTGTAAATAAAAGTATTTATGATTTTGCATTAGAGAAATATTGATGTGTTCTGTTTGCTTATTCAGGATTTTGAGAAGTTTAACCCTGCCTGCAAAGATGCAGTGCAAGGAGCTTTCCAGAAGCTAAACACTTTGGCACAACAGAAAGGTATCCATAGCCATTCACTCAGAATGTTTAACCATGTTTAGTCTGTGCTTGCTTTTATTCTTAAAATGCATTTAATTCTCCATGGTTTCCCATTTATACTTCATAGACTACAGACGCATCCAATCGGCCTTCTCCCTGTGTAAAACTCCCTCCACCCCAAAGGACATTCATCAGCTGAACGGACTCTTACGTAACGCCTTTACCATGATGGCCATGTTGGATTATCCCTACAGCACTCATTTCATGGGCAGCATGCCAGCCTTCCCTGTCAAGGTATTGGACTTGTCACTTGCATGAATTTCCAGCCAACTCCATCACCAAGTGGAAAGGGGATAGCATGAAAAAGAAAAGCTTGCCACTGGAATGCTTCAATGCATAATGCAAAACCTAATGGCGTTAATCACATATTTTCCTGATGCATATAGCAAATAAAACCATTCCAGCCCATCTGGTTCCATTAAAAATTCCTTAGCAGAGCAGTTCCTGCAGTTGGAACTGAACCAGTGTGATTGTGTGTCTTAAAGATAAATTGCAGTACTTTTTACTTTTACAGGTGGCGTGTGAAACCATGCTGAATGGCACTGATCTTATGTCGGCACTCAGAGATACTATTGGTAAATGACAGTACCTTTGCACGAATTTCATTTTCTGTTTCGTTTTATATCCATCTGGTCCTAGCATGGAAAGTCTTCAGTATTCATTTTGTGTCGGCCCACAGGCGTTGTGTATAATTCCACTGGACAGCTCACATGTTATGACCTCTACAGTCTCTATGTGGAGTGTGCTGATCCCACCGGCTGTGGCCTTGGCTTTGACAGCTATGCATGGGATTACCAGGTACCTAGATTAGTTCTCACTAAACCCTGAATATTAGATTTTAACACAAGTCTTCAGTAAAACAGATTTATTTTGAGACTGCAGAGTACTACAGGGATGACAATTTTGTAGGCCAACCAAGTAGTTCGCATCACCCTAGTTCCCTTGACAAAAGTCCAATAAGATTTTTCCATGGGCTTTTGGATTATTGCAGAAAAGAAGCTCTGTGACCAACGGAAGTTTGCAATTTTTACATGTTCTGTTCATCGTGATAATCTTCACAAACGAACACAACATTTATTAATTTGAAAGCCTAAATCACCAGATGTAAAAAGTTTAAACGCAGACTATAAATGAACTACAATACTGTCACATGACTTCAGTGTCACCACCATTAAGCTCTAACAAATCTTTGTCTTTATTTAAAAATGTATCAACAGTGAGTTAGTAGATGTTCCCAGAAACCTCTGTCCCATTTAGCCACTTGTTAGCAGTCGCTAACATGTAAAAGCTTAAAAAAATTATGAGGGGGTATTACCGTTGTATTTTACACTGTGGAATAAAAAGGTAAAATAGCTTGGACTTTCCTTTCACTTGTCATTTTGAATAAAATTTGAATGACTTTTTTAGGCCTGCACTGAGATCGAGATGTGCTACGAGAGTAACAATGTGACAGACATGTTCCCGCCCATGACATTCACCGAGCAGCAGAGGGAACAGTACTGCTCAAAGAGATGGGGGGTGGTGCCGCGTCCAGGGTGGCTGAAGACCCAGTTCTGGGGTGACGGTAAGCTGTAACTACCAAACTGCCTGGGTCTGTGCCTTTCTTTAAAAAAAAAAAGTTTTACCTCATGATTATACATCAGGTTCCACTTGCCTTTGGTCCTATTAATATTCATTGGATGTTTGTAGTGAAATGAGAGCTCAATGTTGCAACCAATTAAACTTTATTTTCTAGATCTCGCCACTGCAAGCAATATCATATTTTCCAATGGTGATCTTGATCCTTGGGCTAATGGAGGGGTAAGACAGTTTTTTAAGCTGCACTTGGTATTTTTCCTCACTAAAAATAATCACCTGAATACTTCATTTCAGTAATTCCCTTGTTATTGGTTGCTGTTGAGGTTAACGAATAAAGTGCTTTGTTGTGCTTCTCTGTGAAATGGAATTATTTTCACCTGTAGATCAGGAAGTCACTCAGTCCATCACTGATTGCAATCAACATACCAGAGGGAGCTCATCATCTGGATTTAAGGTGGGAATTTTTGTTATTTGTGTGTGCAACTGAGAGATATAGAGTGAAATGTTGTATTTGGCTTTGTCTCTGCTGATCATCATGCTTCCTGTTTTTATAAATGGTGTTTTTTGTTTTTCAGGGAGTCTAACCCTGCTGATCCGGAGTCTGTGATTGTGGCTCGGAAGGAGGAGTCTGAAATCATTGCTCAATGGGTGAAGGCAGCAAGGAAGAAGTCATCATGAGTTCGTTTTTATGTACAATTTATTTCAACATTGTAAACATGTAAAATAATGAATAAAGCCATTTATTTTCCACAGAAATGTACGTTAAAAATATATATTCCAGAAATATGAATTTGTCAATAATAATAATAAAAAAACATTGTACAAACTCACTCTGTCTAAATCATCACTTACAAATTGCCAAATTGAATTGGGGTACTTGTATTAGTCATTAAAAGGAATATGTACAGCTGTTCCACATATTACTTGTCTTATCACTTCCATTTTAGAATATTCTTTGAAATTCATGGCACATCTTTGGTGTTGTGAATGAATGATACAAAATGATGTTGATTTGTCAATATGCATGAGGCAGCTGATAATTTAAGACATTTGCACAACAAATGAGAGTGAGGCATGAAAAGCCCTTCATTTTAAGTCTGAGATACACAAGTTCATTTGAGTGTAGCTGTCCTCAGTTTCTCACACAATTAGAGAAAAAAAATACACCCAGAAATAGTGTACAGATAGCAAGTTAATTTAACACTTCCACGCTGTATTATAAATAATCACAAAGGTATTTATTCACAATAAAAGAATTCGTAGATAGCTTCACAACAGGAATGAGAGGTTTAAAATAGATTGATTTCTCATAAAAACTTGATTCTCTGGATTGAAAACAGACAACATTTGTCATCATTGCTCTGTATGTAAAGGCACACGCGGAACAGGACACCTCACCACAGCACGACAACGAGAAACCGGTTAATGCTCAGCCCTTGATGAACATCTGCAATGGTTTTAATGTACATACTATAGAAAAAAAAACCTGGATAATATTAATGTAAGATTCTGCACAGTGAGATATGTTCAACCAAGCTTTTCAAATACAATTCACAAAATTCACCCGTGATCTGTGTAAACAGCAGAAATATTTTTTGATGGTCAAAAAAGTTGGTAGCCCTGGCTATTACCAGACATTTTTTTTTACATTCTATGCTATTTAAGGCCAGGCCCACAAACTGATCTGCAATAAGTAGTGAAAAATGAATAACAAACATCCCATTTTTTTTTCTTGCAAGAAAACATTCGGAATTTCGAAGATTCTTTAAAGTTCTAAGAAAACCACGGCAAAAAAACAAAATCCAATTTTTCATATTTTACAAGATGTTCTACCAATACCACAAAGTTCATCATAAACACAAAAATACTACTGACACAATCACATCTGATGTTGGTCCCCTGAAAGAGTAAAAACTGCCATAACATAAACCCTTATATATATATATAAAAAAAAAAAAAAATTACATATATATTGTGCTTGATTAACGCTCTATTAAAATACTTAATTCTGCAATCACAAAAAATGGGACCAAATAATAATAATAATGGCTAACACCAAACTCAACACAAAAACGTACATTTCTCCTGTTCACAGGAATGGCATTAAAATCCTTCACAGAAAGGTTGGGGTTTTAAGCTCAAAACAAAATAAATATTTGAAAAAATAAATAAATAAAAAACTAACTTCCCCTTGCATGTGCTTCATCACAAGATAAAAAGATAAAAATGATACAATGCTGATTGATAACTCTACCAAATGTTTCAAATATTCGTATAGGTGATATAAGCTCTGGAACACAAATAAAACTCATGATGCAAAGAAAACATTTTGTACAAAGCTAAACAGACCATCAGATGACGGTCAAAGACTCTCTAAATCCCCATAACAAAAACAACAGTGATTCCTTCATTTTAAGAGAATATACACACACACTAAAACCCCAAAAGACACCATAAAGTGCTTGCAGTCCTCATAAAGTTTCACAGTATGAACATTTTTGTCTGTGTGCTTGGGCTAAGAGACTGCACATACTGAATCAATGGGCTAATTCAGCAGCCGAGCTGATCGACAGCATAATAAAAGCATAAATAGAGTAAAAAAATCAGAAACTCTATTAATAGAAACATACAGATAACTAGTACAATCAGAAACTTCACATCTACAAACAGTTTTTGTCATGGCGGTTTTAATTATTTACCAGTTGGCTTTCAATTCCAAAGAGTTCCTAGTGTAGATAAAGATGGCAGTTTGGATATCAAATGTGTTCATGGCCCTGAGAAAGGTGTGTTTGGTTATGCACGTGTGCTTGTGGGTCCTTCACTCTGCTTGTGGCCATATGGGCAGAGGATGGGCCTCAGTGTTGAAAACGTACTTGTCTAAGCTGATAAGGTTGGGGTCATCGGAAAACAGCAAGTAAAAGTATTTGAGAGTCTCACCCAGGAAGAAGCTCTCCATCTTGTCTCGAGGGATGGGACTGGCCGGGTCACAGACGTTGTTTATGGACGTATAACCGCCAGTGGGAACCTGTGGGGAGAGGGACACACGAGTCAGTACTGAGAGTTGTTTGGTCACATTCTTGTAAGCTGTTGATATGAATTGAAGGCTGAATGTGAAGTTCAGAAATGCAGAGAGAGAAAGTGTAAGTACATTTGGAAATGGAGCGAGGCAATGTTTGTATAAACCAAGAAATATGAGAATATGAAAATCAGAACTGAGCCAATGATATCATATACTCGTTCTTACGAAGCACTAAGGTTTGGCTTTGGGCCAGTATAAAAAACAACATTGAGACATGGGTAAGGATAAGGACTTTTTACTTTTAACTTAAGAGATCTTACTCACAAAAAGTATTAGTGAAAGAAACACTTTAAAACTGAGCATAACTAGAAAATGTGAATAATACTTTTCCATGACCTTTTAATATTTTTAGCAACTGAAAAGAAAGTTTCATGCCTGATAAAAACACAAATCTGTAAGATTTTTAATATGTTTTGACAGACGTTTATTATGCTCACCAGGGTTACATTTATTTGATCAGAAAAAAAAACTAATATTTTGGCATATTATTAAAATTAAATTTTAAATTTTTTACTTTTGCTATATTTTAGAATGTAATTTATTCCTGTGATGCAAAGCTGAATTTTCAGCAGTCATTACATCAGTCTTCAGTGTCAGACCTACGATCCTTCAGAAATCATTATATTATGCTGATTTGATGCTTAATACATATTTCTCATTATCAATGTTGAAAACAGTTGTGCTGCTTAATATTTTTGACCCCAAAATTAGTATAAACAATAAAACTGGCCAACATCTAGAAATCATGCAGAAGCACAAACTTCAGAAACAGTACATCATCTGGACACCTTTGGAAAACTATTTTCAAGACACTATTACTTGATATGCACTGAATCTCACATACTATTTTGAATGGAACATAGTGTTGGGCGATACGCTCAACTTTCATATTGTCCTATCGTCAGCCTGTGAGATCGCCGATACACGATATTATCATGCTAATTTATGTAATTATTTACTTAGTTTCATTGCGGGAAAGTGAACCAACTCCAGCGTAAGGCTAAAAGCAGCCTAATGTTTTTAATATGACTGAATTTGTATTTAACATAACAAATTAATAGAAACATCGTAAGTTACTAATTATAATAATAATAATTTGTTATATTTATATAGCACTTTTCTAGGCACCCAAAGCGCCAATCAGTAGATATGGGGATTGTTAGGAGGCCATGATGGTCAGAGGCCAATGGGCAAATTTGGCCAGGATGCCGAGGTCACACCTCTACTCTTTTCGAAAGACATCCTGGGATTTTTAATGACCACAGAGAGTCAGGACCTCGGTTTAACGTCTCATCCGAAGGACGAATAATAATAATAATAATTATTATTATTATTATTCGTCCTTCGGATGAGACGTTAAACCGAGGTCCTGACTCTCTGTGGTCATTAAAAATCCCAGGA
>NW_015644094.1:70230-114204 GCF_001515625.1 Sinocyclocheilus rhinocerous
GATTTGTGTTTTGACATCCTTTTATTATGCTCACAAGGGTTACATTTATTTGATCAGAAAAAAAAACTAATATTTTGGCATATTATTAAAATTAAATTTTAAATTTTTTACTTTTGCTATATTTTAGAATGTAATTTATTCCTGTGATGCAAAGCTGAATTTTCAGCAGTCATTACATCAGTCTTCAGTGTCAGACCTACGATCCTTCAGAAATCATTATATTATGCTGATTTGATGCTTAATACATATTTCTCATTATCAATGTTGAAAACAGTTGTGCTGCTTAATATTTTTGACCCCAAAATTAGTATAAACAATAAAACTGGCCAACATCTAGAAATCATGCAGAAGCACAAACTTCAGAAACAGTACATCATCTGGACACCTTTGGAAAACTATTTTCAAGACACTATTACTTGATATGCACTGAATCTCACATACTATTTTGAATGGAACATAGTGTTGGGCGATACGCTCAACTTTCATATTGTCCTATCGTCAGCCTGTGAGATCGCCGATACACGATATTATCATGCTAATTTATGTAATTATTTACTTAGTTTCATTGCGGGAAAGTGAACCAACTCCAGCGTAAGGCTAAAAGCAGCCTAATGTTTTTAATATGACTGAATTTGTATTTAACATAACAAATTAATAGAAACATCGTAAGTTACTAATTATAATAATAATAATTTGTTATATTTATATAGCACTTTTCTAGGCACCCAAAGCGCCAATCAGTAGATATGGGGATTGTTAGGAGGCCATGATGGTCAGAGGCCAATGGCGTCTTTTTACGAATCTGTCATATGCAATACAATGCAATACAAAAGGGGCTATCATTCTTTATCATTTACCAGTCAAATTTGTAACTGAGACTAGATTATTAAAAAAAAAGCAGGATTACCTTAATGCTGGAAAGACCTTAAGTTATTTTATTTTTTTATACTAGCCCATCATGTATCTAACCATCCAAGTGCACATTCGGCGTTAAGAGCTGTTAAGATTAAAACTGGCAACTCCGCAGTTAGTCAGTGTCATGGACGTTAGGACAGAGCAAGTGTAAATATCTTTTCTAGTCTATATTTCCATCTTGTAATGCCGCTGTTTTAGGTATTTTTAAAAACCACCGGTTTTTAAAAACCACAGTTGCCGTGCCGCGCCCTGCTGCGCTAAAAGTCTGTCTACACTTGACGCGACACAGCGACAGTCGCAAATCATTTGAACGTAGTGTCAGTACAGTTCGTCATAAATAGAACGAGGCATCAGTTTACTGATGGGGATCGTGTCGCATCGCATGGCGCCGCGCCGCATCCAGTGTAGACAACATCACTGGGTTCTATTGTCTTTTGTCGGATCGCGCCACTCGCGTCCGGTGTAGACATGGTGTGAGTTTTTTTTAATTGGTTATGTTATAGCCCTGCTTGTTTTTAATGTTTTTATGAAATATCTGTATTGACTGCATGATCATATCATCGTATTATTTACTGCCATGCGAGCCACAAAGTAAAGCTTGGCGAGCCACGCAATGAGTAACACTGGTCTATCGGCACAACCCTAATGGAACATATGTAAATTTGGACGCAGGGCACAACATTTACCTTCCACTGTTTTGCATGTTCTAAAACACCTCAAGGTGACCCTCTTTCACATACCCTTGTGTACTTATTGAAGTTCTGTAGGATCTCCCAGCCCCACTGCTGGTACTTCTTATCCTTGGTGAATCTATACAAGTAGAAGAGGCTCTCTACAGTCTCTGGCCGCAGAAGGTTGTGCCGGTCTGCAATCTGTAAGACAAAATGAGATCACAAAGACGATTTCATTTTACATACCCATTAAACAAACACCTGTTTATTTGTTGACGGCCATGGTATACTCATCCAACAAACACCAGTTTCACAGCTGCCAACTGAAACCTCTTCCTGAACTCACCTTTACATCTACATCCTGTGTGCTGCCCTCATGCGTGTTGAAATAAGCTATCTCTGGGCTCAGACCTGTCTCCATCTGGGCGTACATCTGGTAACAAGTCTCAATCAGCTGTTTTGCCAGCTCCATATGATCAGCAGGAAGGCCGTAATGTGCCCCCAATGCCAGAGTACCAGGGAGGAAACAAACCAAGTGGTCCTGAAAGAAACAAGACAAGAGAAATAAAAGGGCTACATGAGCTATTTGACTCTGCTGGCCCTCAAGTTATTCTTTGACAACAAACATACCATTTTGGGACTAAAGTGTCCATGGGACAGCTCTCCTACAAATGTAAGGCTGGAAGGAGTAGACTTCTTCAGCAGGTTCTTCTTCACCCCTTCCACAGCCTGCAGGTAGTCATCCAGCAATCTGAAAAAAAAAATGGGAGCACAAATAAATCTTTGATAAAATAAATCTTTGAACCTGAACCATCAAACTATATATATATTGTTGACATCTGTAGTTAAATTTTAACAGTCACCCAAGGCTGTTTGTTTCTTTTTGATTTAGTATTAACACTACAGGCTATCATCATACCACTGCTAAAATGTTGGTATTTCCTCAATACAACAAAGAATAAACTATGAAGTTCAAACATAGAGACTCTACTTACTCTTTCTCAGTCTTGTTTCCTTGTATCCACTGCTTCAGCAGGTACTCATAGTAGCTGTCAGCCCTGGCACCCAGTGTGTAAATGCCCTGATGGGTGAACAGCCCGTTGTTGGTATTGATAAACATTGGCACTAACCCATCTTGCTTTCCATTCAGTTTATGCACCCGCTTCATCACCTCCATTACAGCCAGCTACAGAAAGAAATGGAAGAAAAGTAACCACCTGTTCCTATGAGAACAGAATTCCTTAAATGAGTGTTCGGGTCTTAACTGAGAAAGATTGTCCATTGTCTTGACCTTGTATTTGGGGTCTCCAGTAAGTCGGCTGAGATCTCTGAACTCAAGCTGAATGCTAGTGACCTCAGCTACGGTACTGTCTGAAGTCCACTGCGGAGAATGAGCCGTCCCCTTCCCAATATTCACATCCGAATAGGGGATTTTAGAGGCTGTACTGAAGGCAGGCATCAGTCTGGAGCCAATATCTTTCTGAAAAATGATTGATGTGATAAAAATAACATCAAATCACAAGAACATAGTAACAGGAAAAAGAGAAACTTTGAGCTCAGGGGATTTGAAGACGTTTGCTCTTTCATCAGCATGTGCTCTGCTTCTTTCTTACAGCTTTCTCCAGGAACAAGGAGTCTCCGGTCAGATGGTAAGTACTCAGAAGGCCACCCAGTATACGAATGGTGCTCTCAAACAGATTAACATCAACATTTTTATCGAAGGAGAGCTCTTTGGCCACCCACTGCCTGGCCTCTGCAAACTCTGTCGACAAGATTGATGTAAATGAAGTAAACCACATTACACAGTAAACAGCTCAGTAAACATAAAAAATGGCAGATAATTTAAATGTGAAGTATGCAATTTTTCTATTTAAAATTTTTTTTTTTCAATCCCATCTTAATACGAAGACACAGACATATAACTATTAAGTGATTTGTTGGTTTATTTACCAGGAAAGTGTAAATATGGTGGATATATCTATCTATCTATATTTATTAGGGCTGTCAAAATGAACGCGTTAATAACGCGTTAACGCAAATTCAGTTTAACGGCACTCATTTTATTACCGCAGCGCGCATTTTCTGTTTGACCCGTGGCCTAGCCCATATTAGGAGAAATTGAGATTTACAATGTTGCCACCTTAGCAATTTTGTCGTTAGATTTAGTGACTTTTCAGACTCCTTTAGCGACTTTTTTTTTTTTTTCAGAAAAGCGCCTAGCAACAAATCTTTAGGGTTTGCCCAAACCTTATTTAGTTTCTGAGACTCGCCGGTACTGCCGCACGAGCGCGAGGTCTCTCTTTCCCAGCGCGCACGCACCTATTTCTCTGCTTCTGCTCTGTTCAGCGAGCGGCGGAGGAGCAGCGCTTTCCCATTAAAACACATATTATGTTGCTGCTCTAATTTTACATGCAAGTAGCCGAAATCACAGCACAGCTATTTTCTTTATCTTATGTGTAGCCTATTTGATTTGATCAGATGACGGCTCGATTATAAATCAGGATTTTTGTGCAGATTATCCTTGATCTTGGAAGGGAGAGCTGGTTATGTAGTCTTAATGGGTCACGTTTCAGTCATTATTTCATATTCATTCCGTTGTCTAACAACAGAAACAGTAAAATATATCAATGAAAACAGTTTTATTGAGAATTTAGCTGCATCAAAATACAGTATGTGGGCACAGAGAGGCAATCAAATGTAATCATAAATAATAAATGTACATTTTGCATGTTCAGAAGAAGTGAGCTGCCCTGTCATGTGAATAGTGTAAACAGGCTTGTGTAAATAGTAAATTGTTCAGTGCAAAGAAAGAGAAGTAATGGTAACCTGGTATTTGTATGTTCTTTTTTCATGTAATGATATCCAAACTGTCATCTAATAGACATGAACAAGTTCTTTGAAAAACATCTATGACCTTTGAAACATGTCTAGTCTTCATGCTCTATGCTGACTATGGTTTCATTAATAATAAACATACATTTGCATAAAGCATACATATTTGTCCATGCCCATGTTGATTAGAGTATTAAACGCTTGAAAAGTCTTAATTTAAGGTACATTTAGAACAGATAAAAATGTGCGATAAAGTTGTGATTAATCACAAGGTAACTCATGACAATCATGCGATTAAATATTTTAATCGATTGACAGCCCTAATATATATATATAAAAAGACTTTTTCTAAAATTAAATAAATTAGGAAGAGTACAATGAAAAGGTATTTAAAGGCACAATAGGTAATTTTCGCAGCTAGAGGGAGCATATTCCAAATAAACAAAGAGACAAAGGCCTAGTTTGATGATGCAGTGACTGAGTGTGGAATCATGGGAGTTGTGGTCTTCATCCCCACAGCCGACGCAATCCGACGGGACTCGGGAAATCATGTTCATGGATGAGCTAATGATTTATTAACGTAGAAGAATACTATGGACACGGTCCGTGTCACTAGTTAAAATTGCTTATCTCTCTGGATTTAAACATTCTTCGAATCATTTGGGATAATGTAAGTACACAGCAAAATCTCAGCAAAAGTCAGCAAAATATATAACACTGTTCTAGTGGTTTTTGGATATTTTAATAAAAAAATCTTACATATTGTGCCTTTAATCCCTTGTGACTTGGACTGGATTTCCCCCCCCCACAAGATCTTGGGAAAACTAGAAAATCTTGGTCTGTGTTGGAGTCTGTAATGTATTTTCTCTAGCAAACTAAATTACCCTCTTTGAGGCCCAAGATCCACATGGTGTCCAGAGCATCAATTAGGGTCAGCCCAAGTCCAAACCACTCTCCATATGATTTAGAGATTGGTTTTAGCTCATCGTGACCCCAAGCAAAGTTCTTGTAACCCTTCCAGGCATGTCTAAAAGCTTCTCTCACAGCCTCCAGCCTGCTCTCAGCTGAAAGAAACAGAAACACAGGAAACAGCTGCTTCAGTGCAATCCATAAAAAGAAACAAATGAATTCGGCAGATCAGTTGCATAAAATGGGTTTATATTTAGAAAGTATTAATAGATTGAGCAACTGGCTCTTTTCCTGTTCAATATCAAAGGAATACAATGTAGCTGACAAAATAACAAACCAAGTGCTATTGAAGCTGGGTCGTCTTGGATTTCTGTGTCTTTGGTGTCAGTATCAGATGCATGTTCTTCTTCTATCACAGCTCCACGCCAACTACATACATGAGAAATGAATTATAATAATAAACAAACCACAGAATTATCAAGTCCTATATACTAGTCAAGCTCATCATTGCACAAAGTGTACATGCTGTTGTGTTTATAACACGGTTTCTACAGACATGAACAAGTTAAATTCAACACTTTTTAAGACCTTTTTAATACCACCTTATATGAAATTTAAGACCTAAACCTGTAATGGAAATACACATTTTATTACATAAATGTAATATTTAATGTGTTTCAATTAAAAAGAAAACAAAATATCATTGCTGTAATAAATGATATTTATTACTACGATATACAGTGAACTTTTAATGTCAGCAGACAATATTCCATACAAAATATCCCTGCAAAATAACTGCATCACTGATTTTAAGACTTTTTAAGGACCCGCGGACACCCTGTATAAGGTATTTCAATACAGTTGACATTAAAAATCAAACCTATTGATTGGCTTTCCGCCTTCAGATCCTTTATCTGCATTCTTCAGGTCCAGTCCATGATTTTCTACTCCCAACAGACTCGAAACATTCGTTTTGGTTTGCAAATGGTTCTGCAAGGCAGGAGGTCCACGTCTATGGTAGTCCTTTTTCTGTTTTTCAGAGGAAAACATACGTTACTGCCACAAACCTCAAATAGCAGCACAAAGCACAGCCTGTAACCTTGAGTTATCAGGTTACTCACAAAAAGAGGCCATCCAAAAAGAAAGCAAGAAACAACTGGGTCATGCTAACCTCAGAGGGCAGCTCAGGAAGAATGGACCTGTACTCATTTTTCAGGTTGACAACAAATGGCTGTTTTCCATCGTACCCGTTCTCCCCTACAACACCATCTGAGAAACATGAAAACAGAAAAGTTATAATTAGCTCTTAATAGTGTCAATTTACATTTCATGCCAACTTTAACCTAATATCTCTATCTATTTTGTAAACATATGTTACTGATCTGATTGCGAATGATTCATCCATGTGTGTTTAATTTTTTTTTTTTATCAAAATGTCATAACTGTATTTTCGGGTGAAAATTGTGACTTCTCCAATCATTTCATCCACATAAAACCTGTGCCTTTATTTCAAATGACTGAAAGCTCACATTCAGATCTGCTTCCATCTAACCAGGGGCACAACTGCACATTTGCTGAAAGGTATGCAAGATCATTTTTAAAGGGAAATGAACTGATATGGTTAATCACTGCCCTCTCAAGCAACAACGTTGCTGATTGACTTAATGACTTACAGTGAAAAAAATTGATAGGTTAAACAATCTCAGTTTGTTCACTTTATTTTAATGCACTGATTTATTTCCCTTTGACTTTTTCTGTTCTGCACCCCCTTTCCCTCCTCTATTCATTTTGGTCATGTGACTGTCGAAGGGTGAGCTGCTGATATGTACTCACTTGATAATAAAACACATTTTGAACTAATTTAAAATGCTAAAAATTAAATAGAAAGGTTTCTTATCATTATTTTCAACAAATAAGCTTTTGATTATTTATAACATTTTATTAAAGAAGATTTTCACAGAATGATTTTAGCAAAATGGCGCCCCCCACATGCGGCACCCCTAAGCACTGCATATACTGCACACCCCATTTTTGCATCTAACCAACTGTTTCACTTGGATGTGCATCATAATATGGAAGAAAAGCTCTATCTTTACTTCCGTTACATCACATTTTTAAAGGTGCCATATCATAAATTGTGCATTACTCTCTTTTTTTTTTTTTTTAACAAGACAATTT
Organism: Sinocyclocheilus rhinocerous; assembly: GCF_001515625.1. Classification (NCBI taxonomy): domain Eukaryota; kingdom Metazoa; phylum Chordata; class Actinopteri; order Cypriniformes; family Cyprinidae; genus Sinocyclocheilus; species Sinocyclocheilus rhinocerous. The sequence continues at coordinate 77,736 of NW_015644094.1, forward strand.
GGAAGCTCATTTTCAATAGTTGTTTTTTATAGCATCTCACCTCTCCAGTGCCTTATGAGAGTGGGAGATGTAGCGATTCCACAAACCAGCAACAGCATCAGTGTAAACAGGATCAGGCTGCGCTGCAATCTGGACAGTCGTTTCCATTTCTGAAGACAAAGCCAAGAGGATTGTATTATCACATTTTTGTAACCAAACAATCATATTACCCTACAGATGGGCCTCGAAACTACTGAATAAAACCATAATATTAATAAATGAATGATTGTTGAATATTAAACTCACCCTCCAGCAGGACTGCCGGCGCCACTGCTTGCTGTTGGTGTAGCTGCCACTTTCGCTGACAGTCAGCGATACAAAATCCCTCCTTGATGGAGGCAGCATGATTCCCTGTCTCTCTCCAGACTGTTCATAAACTCAGTGGCCAGGTTTCTGTCTACAGAGAGAGAAAACAAACATTGTCTTAAACCTTGAGAGCTGCCTACCTGTACAACGTTTCTGGGTTGACCATGACATTCAAAAGTGCTGTCTAGGTAGGCAGTTCACTATTCGTTAAGACACAGTCAGTCAGTCCTGACAGTAGTTGCGTGGGCAGCTGACTGGCACATACAGTACTGATAACACAGAAACGTTTTTAACGTTAACAGTTTAAAGACGTCGACGGTAGGGCTGCACGATAAATCGAAATGGAATCGAGATCGTGATTCGACAGGGCATAACGAAATTATGATGAATTTTGACAAACATAAAATACATTTTAAAAGTTGAATTCAGAGGGCAAATCTAAAACTGCAGCTCACCGTCAACTGGTGAGACGCTGTTAATAATCGACATCAAAAGACAGATATAGTCCAACCAATCCAACTGTCTAACTATATATCATGATAAAAATACTAAACAAACAAGAGTTACATTTAAATCGTTGACAGGATAATTCTTGATTCCACAACCACATCGTCTGTTTCGTTTAATTCAAAAGAACCGACTCACAACAGTCATGCGTTCCAATTTCAGCTCGCGAATTATTAGCTCAGAAAACAAAGTCAGAGTATTTTAGTGCGGTTTCCCTCCACAGCGGCAGAGAAAACGAATATGAAGAATACACACTGATTTAGGTACATTGTAAAAATTCATCCAAAGAACTGTTTCTATTCAAAACCGGTTCTCGGTTCCCAACCCGATCGACCAAGTGTCAACTGTCAGACGACGTTGCCTCACTGACTAAAAAAATGACTGTAAATTATTTATGTCTGGTATAAAGAACCCTTAAAAGTACGTTATTTATATTTTATTTAGTACAAAAACTGACCAGTTTCTAGATTTAGTAAATGATAAACTCACAGTGGGTTACTTTCCTCTGACGCTTATGTACACGCAGGATTAAGCTCAGAGATCTGACATCAATAAGTCAAACCGCTCTTCCTGGAGTTATGTGGAGCGTCCTGCTGTGTGAAGCGGAGCTCTGATCGGCTCAGGATCTTACGACGGTCCGAGGCATTACTGAAGGGCCTATACAGCTCACCAGCGATCACTCACAAAAATCCCATTCGACTCTTCAACTGTGGCGAACACCACGCGACACGTCTGAATGTCCTGAAGGATTAAATGGAGCATATTGTGACCATTTTTCTCAGCTGAGGTTTCATGTGATTTCCTGGAGACGAAGAGCAGGCGTGTTGTGTAGTCCACTAGCAACTTGTGGCTTTTCCAAATAATCCTCCAGAGGGCGCCAGGCAGACCACAAACTGGGACCAATCAGAAAGAGAAACCTAAAAACTCATTGTTTGTCAATTTACTGAAAGAACGTAGTTGACAAAACCGCGCTAAACCATTTTAAATTTCTATAGATATTAGATTTATTTATTTTTTGTTAAATAAATTAATTTTATTCCGCAAAGATGGGCTAAATTGATCTGTTGATCAAATGTGAGTTTTACATCGTTACATTGTTTATTGCAATCACGGTTATTTCCCCAAAAATACTGAGGAGCTCAATGTCAATACTGATGATAATAATAATGATTTTTTTTTCTTGAACACCAAAACAGCATATTAAAATGATTTCTGATTATCTGACTTTGAAGACTTAAAATTCAGCTTTGCCATATCACAGTAAATAACATTTTAAAATATATTAAAATACGTTTTCATTGTAATAAAGTGTCGTGTATTTTTTAATCAAATAAATGCTGCCTTGAGTATAGGAGACTTATTTCAAAATCATTTACAAAAATCTTACAGATCCCAAGTTTTGAACTTTAGTGTATACAATTATCTAATGTATCTTATATTTTGCCTTTGATATATATGGGTTTTTATGTTTTTATCTTTTTTTTTTCCTTAGCAAAGTCACATTAACAACACCTAGGTTTTAACATTAACAGTCTAATTCAGCAAATGTATGAACAAATCACCAGATATTAATATTCACTTCCCTTCTGTAAAATCTAAAAAAATAAAAAAAATCCATGCAGTTATTATAATTCATGTTAAAGGCATTTTAAATTCATACAGGAACCTGAAAGAACACAAATCCTCCAAGACTTATTTTGGTTCCCTTTGGTTTTACTAAGGCAACCGCAACATACCCAACAATAAAACACACTCTTTGGAATGAAATCAGTTTGTTATTAAAACAGATTGCAATGAGCTACTTTTACAATGAGCTAAATTGTCATTGTTAATTAACGTATTGTAAATCCCACTGGATCCACCATAAAAACAATGGTCCAAGAGCAACTGTTTGACCAAAAATATTCTTTGTACTAAGTAAATCATGTTATTAGACTTCACAAGCAGTGCCTGATATATATCTGAGGCACATCGTTTACATAATAGTTGATTTGAGTGCCACATACATCACATGACCATCCATGTTTAAAAGCCTTCCAAGAAGAACAGAAGTTGTTACAGCAGTATAGAGTGGACAAACTTAAAATTAAATGTTCATCAAGCACATACAAGTGTGGTGTTAAAGTGTTCAGACTCTTTTGGCCATGTAATGTACATCACAGTGCTCTTTATCATAAGGTGCCACAAAACCTGAATTAAAGTTTTTTTTTTGTTTTTTTTGAGGAAATCAGGGTTTGTGGAAGTGAATTGTTCTTAAAATGTGACAAGTAACATCCTGGAATTATATAAATAATCAGTTATTTAACAGAAAACAAGCATTGTAAACGATATGCAACAATATATTACATCTCCTCATGAGAAGCTGCGCACCAGATTGCTGTTGCCACTAGACAACAAATCAGTTTACTGCACTGAAGATACACTGTAAACTGAAGGTGAAAACTTCATTAGGAACCTCCATTCCCACAGAAGATGGAGAACAGTAGAGTAAAGAAAGTCCTGATTGGTTTTTGTTAATTGTTCTTGGCTCTGCTTTTCTCAGCAGAAAGCTACTCAGTAAGGGTAGTCCTCAATGACAGAGTGTTTGTGTTTTAGTTGAAGCAGACGTGTCCTGCAGTAAACTGAAACCGTTCTGTTGTGTCACTGTGGCCAAATAAAGCCAGATCTCTGATTGGGAGTGTTTGTGTTTTAGTTGAAGCAGACGTGTCCTGCAGTAAACTGAAACTGTTCTGTTGTGTCACTGTGGCCAAATAAAGCCAGATCTCTGATTGGTAAAAGCTCCAGGTCTTCAGTCTCAAACTGGAACACAGACTCGCGAGGGCCTGTATCCGGTGACCCTAAAGGCTAAACACAGACAGAAAGGGGACATAATAAAATTAAATGTACAACAGTGCAATCCATTATCATTTAGATACAGTTGTCTTACTTCACAATCCAGTAATGTTCCCAAGAAGCTCTGTCTTCTTGAATCTGCAAGGAACTTGATGTCTCTTTCATTGGATCCCTGGTGGCTGTTTGGCTGGCATGAAAATGTGATGTTCTGCTTCACAAACTTGCTGTTGAGTCGTAGGAATCTCATTTGTACCACACCAGTTTCCATGTAATCAAACTTTAAAGACACAATGGTTTACTCAAGGGAGAAATACATGATGGCAGGAGAATATTTGTTATTTGAGTTACTGGTTCTGAGGAAACAACGTACCTGAAAGCCGCCATCTATAGTGCTCAACCATGTAAATGAGTCCGGCATGGTGTCTTTGAGCCATGATTTCACGGGGATCTGAAGCAGAGAGGTCTCATTATCAGCCTAATATTAATTAAACACAAAGCTTGAAATGTGGGGGTCAGTAAGATTTTTTTTAAAAGAAATTAATACTTTTAAATCAACACGGATGCAATAAATTGTTCAAAAGTGACAGTAAATGCATTTATAAATACATTTCTATCATGACAAATCTCAGAAGATTTTAGCATGGTAATGGATATGACAATGTTAATGTATTTGGTCTTGGCAGAATAGATCTGCTACACTGCTGCTGCTGTTGGTTATTGCTGTTGTTGTAGATTATTGCTGCTGCTGCAAAGCAAGTACAGGAACTTACTACTGCCAATACATACACCAATACGGTGCCGTGAGTATTTAAAGGGTTAGTTCACCCAAAAATGAAAATTAGCTCATAAATTACTTACCCTCAAGTCATCCTATGAGTAGCATGGGTACATTTGTAGCAATAGCCAACAACAATACATTGTATGGGTCAAAATGATTGATTTTTCTTTTATGCCAAAAATCATTAGAATATTAATTAAAGATCATGTTCCATGAAAATATTTAGTAAACATCTTACCGTAAATATATAAAAACTTTATTTTTGATTAGTAATATGCATTGCTAAGAACTTCATTTGGACAACTTTAAAACCATACATCAATGGAAAGCTTATTTATTCAACTTCCAGATGGTTTTGTGGTCCAGGGTCACATATACCATATAAAATTCATGTCCCTGTTACACTTAATGTTTACACCAAGTGCAAATAGCTATAGATTCTATTTACACCTAGCAGGATTTTCTGCTATTTATACTACTTATTGCAAATAGTGGCGATTATCTGCACCTATGTATTGTAGTATAAAACAGTATGCAATAATAACAATAACAACAACGTGATATCTGACTTGAAAAAGTGGAAAAAAAAGTTTGACAAAACGCTGATTCGAACCCTGGTCGATTGCGTCAAAATCGACTTCAACACGTACTTCACCATCTACGCTACTGGAGCTGTTATTAGACGATAGTCTTTTGTAATGCTTTGTAATCACACGTTGGTGGGCAGAGTTAGTGTAAAAAGCCTCTGCCAACAAGGTGGGCTATTTGCACTTGTAAATAGACACTCCGTTTTTTTATTTGTGAACTGATGTTCAGCTGTTTTTATTTCGGGTCATTGTCATAAAAGCCCTGTAAACACTGCCACAGACACGAAGATACAGGTGCATCTCAATAAATTAGAATGTCGTGGAAAAGTTAATTTATTTCAGTAATTAAACTCAAATTGTGAAACTCGTGTATTAAATAAATTCAATGCACACAGACCTAAGTAGTTTAAGTCTTTGGTTCTTTTAATTGTGATTCTTTCATTTCATCACGTTGAATACTCACTAAAAACTGACACGGACATCACGTTTTCAAGCCATTTCATGTTTCATTTTGACATGACTCAAAGCAGTGATATATAAGCAGAGGAATTGTTTACTTACTTTATAATTAGTCAATAACTCCATTTTCTTCATTCAGGCCAAGAGCTCGCACGAAAACAAGAGGCAGGATTTATCACACAAACTAATCATATCCGATCATATCCAATTATAGCGCGACGGAGGCATTGCCTCCTCTCACGTGACTTTCCCCCCTTTCATTCCAATGGCCTCCAAAAAAAGTCACGGCACGCTTTGGGGTCTCTGTAGAAAGTCAATGGACCGAAGGGAGGCAAGCCTCCGCTGTAACTTTAGCTGCGGGTGTCGCTGTTGGACAGTGTTACTTTATAAAAACGAGTGACTTTTAGACTTTTCATGTCATATTTGCGTTGTTTTATTTTTGTAATATCTATTATTTTCTCATCCACTTTTGAGGAGAGGAGACACTGCCTCCCTTGCCTCCTCGGAGGAAACGCCCCTGACCTAGGATGACTTGAGGGTGAGTAATTTATGGACTAATTTTCATTTTTGGGTGAACTAACCCTTTAAGACATACTGCTGCTGTACAAGTAGCATATTTAATAACCCGTAGCAGATCTAAACAGGTGGAGCTGGGGAAGGTGAAGTGTTTCAGAGGAACTCGAAAGTGGTCTCCACTCAATTCCTGGAGGGACACAGCTTTGCACAGTTTGCTCCAACCCTAATCAAACACACCTAAATCCAGCTAATCAAAGTCTTCGGGATTACTAGAAACTTCCAAGCAGGTATGAGTTGGAGCTGGATGGAGCTAAACTCTGCAGAGCTGTGGCCCTCTAGGAATTGTGTTTGAGACCACTGTTCTAGTGAACGCTAACCAGCCATTTAAATGTAAAGCAGTAAGCTCATTGGCTGCGTATGCAACATGAACCAATCAGCTTGTGCCAAGTAGTTTAACGCTGTGAATATCATCAGTTTGCGTTAACGACCCATCAGCCTGCACCATCTAGAGTTTCATGACAGAACTTGGCATTTAAAACAGGTTTTCTATTTTAAATAAACATGGTTCTTTTGAACTTTCTATTCATCATTAGATCCTGAAAAAAGGAATCAGTTTTCACAAAAATATTAAACAGCAAAACTGTTTTCGACACTGATAATAATAAGAAATGTTTCTTGAGCACCGAATCGTATATTAGAATGATTTCTGAAAGATCATGTGACACTGAAGACCAGGGTAATGGCTGCTAAAAATTCAGCTTTGCCATCACAGAAATAAATTCTATTTTTATATACAGTAAAATAGACGAGACTTATTTAGAATTATAATAATATTTCACATTATAACTGTTTTTACTAAATGTATTTGATCAAGTAAATGCAGCCTTGCTGAGCATAGATTTCTTTCAAAAACATTAAATTTGAACAGTAGTGAGATTTGAGTTCTGAAAGTTTCAGTATGTATTCAAGCTATTTTATCACATCTATATTATTATTTTTTTCCTCCACATGATATGACCCCATCAGATGCTGAGGAAAAATTTACTTACCTGTGGCTGCAGGGGTGGCAAACATGTTTGTCCACCTGCACTGAAGTTACAATAAACCAGCAAAGCATCAGCAGGACTGCCCTGATTTGGGTCGATATAATGCATTCCTGAAACAAAAACAGCTAAATAAAAATCAGTAAATTATTCCTGCAGACCAGAAGAATATATTTAGGTCTATAGATTAACAATAACATTCACGAGAATGACTCTAACCACTGGTTAAATTAGGATGACTGATCATCAGCTCCAAGCAGGTGGTGGCCGGATGCTCCTTAGTTCCATCTGGAGGATCTATGAAGAATCGCAGGTCTTGCTGAAGGGAGTCCAGCAGGGTCTTAATAAGTGGATAGTTGGACTTGTCGGAGAGATATGTGAGGTCCTGATTTGCATGGAAAAACAAAAAACGTTGTCACACAGCAATTAGGTTAACATCAGAGTAATTATGCATTTGATATTATGAATGGATTCTGAGCAAAAACATTTGAAAACCTTAAATCACTTATCAGCTGCTTACTTTTAGCTGAGTCAGTGTTAGGTTCAGAGATAAGCCCGGTGGACCTGGAAGGCCTGGTGGACCCTAAAATAAACAGTTACAGTTACTACAGCACATGCATTAATGTAATGTTTTACTTTTACATACAGTGGGTACGGAAAGTATTCAGACCCCCTTAAATTTTTCACTCTTTGTTATATTGCAGCCATTTGCTAAAATCATTTAAGTTAATTTTTTTTCCTCATTAATGTACACACAGCACCCCATATTGACAGAAAAACACAGAATTGTTGACATTTTTGCAGATTTATTAAAAAAGAAAAACGGTAATGTAAATAGTTACTGTCAAACTCACAGGAGGTCCTCTCTTTCCGTTTGGACCAGTAAGTCCTGGATATCCTTTTAAACCCTGAAAAAGTTGAATAAATCACATTTCATTATCAACAAATGTTAACTGCAGAAGTAATCTAGATAAGAGAACAATATGTATTTAACCCTGTATTTAAATATTTGTTCCAAACCTTTTCTCCAAACAGGCCCTGTTGAGTGAGGAAATGGACATAGTGAATAGTTAACTTGAGTATCATTTCATTTGTGTATAAATGTGTCTAATGCTACTGTCCTCAATGTGGATTGTTTTTTTCTTGGATCTGATCATTTAATAATTCATAATTCATTTTATGTAATTTAATTTTCAAATATTTACCTTATCCTAAATACACATTGCTGTTTTAAAGTTTGCGGTCAATAAATATATTAATTTATTTATTTTTAATTAATACATATTTTATATTTTCCGCAAGGACATGTTAAATTGCTTTTGATGTTTTATATTTATATTCTTACACAAGATTTCCATTTTAAATAAAAGCTGTTCTTTTGAAGGTTTTATTAATCAAAGAATCCTGAAATGCATCAGGGTTTTCATAACAATATCAAGCAGCACAACTGCCTTAAACACTGATAATATAAACAAGAAACATTTCATGAGCACCAAATCAGCATATTAGAATCATTTCTGAAGATCATGTGACACCAACGATGAGATGGCTGTTGAAAATTCAGCTTTGTCGTTACAAGAATAGAAAAAAAGCTTTTTAAATTGTAAAAAATATTTTACAGTATTTACTCTTTTTATCAATTTTTTTGATTAAATAAATGTAACATTCTTGAGTTGTCTTACTGACCACAAACTTTTGAACAGTAGAGTTTAAAAATATGACATTTTGAATGACCAAAACAAAAAAAACAAAAACAAAAACAACAGCAGTTATTTGGAGAATAATATATTTTTGATTTTCTTTTCCCATTTAATGCAGTGTGGTATTTAATAAATAAAAATCAAAACCTAAAAAGACAACAACTTACAGGCATCCCTGGTAGACCTGGGGTCCCTCTTTGACCTGTTGGGCCAATATCCCCCTAAAAGAGGCACAAATTACTCTACATTCTACATGTCAACAGTCTCATTGTACATTTACATGCATATCTAAATAGATCACCTGCTCTCCATTCAGCCCCTGTCTCCCTTTTTCCCCAGGTAGGCCCTGTTCCCCCTGAAATAAACCGAGAGATAGAAGTCAGCCACTTCAAACATCTAACAATTTCAGTATTTATGCACACAAAATACTAACAGGTGCCTTGAGTCTTTTTAGTTTCTTCTAGCATTTGATAAAGACGAATGAAGGTACCTTCAGTCCATCTCCCCCTGGAGGACCAAGTGGTCCAAGTTCCCCCTTCTCTCCCTATAGACAGAAAGAAGAGTAAGCCTCAAGGTTCTCAGCTTTGTCATTCTACCAGTTCTAATATGACATTTCCATTAAAGCCCCAAACCTCAAAACCTTTTTTTCCGCTCTTTCCTTTCTCGCCTCGAATGCCAGGTAAACCCTGAAACAATACATGTAGACCACTAATAAATATTCTCATCATCTTACATTAATTCATAAATATAGATCAGGGAACATTTGTTTTTCTAAGAGTGAGAAAACCCATATGTATTAATTTACATATTGTCCTGGTTTGCTAGGAGGTCCAGTCTTTCCCATTGCTCCTTGTTGGCCCTGTTACACATCAAACAAAAGCTGCTAAAACATCTTATACAGTAAGTTGTGACAAACATCATGCCTTTACAGGTTAAGCAGCATTTAAAAATGACTAATTAATAAACGAGTACCTTCTCCCCTCTAGGTCCTCTGAGACCCCTCTGACCAGCTTTTCCTTTTTTCCCCTAAGAGTGAAAGAATAATTTATATTGATCTGTTAATGCTGGAAATGTTTCCTCCAAACACTAAAAAACCTTAACACTGTACTTACTCTCTTCCCTGCATGCCCAGGTTTTCCAGGAGGTCCATCTAGACCATCATATCCCTGAAAAATTGGAAAAGTATATACAGTACAGTAAGACTGAATGTTTCAGTGATTAGTGGTAATATTTTTTAGAAATTAACACAGCAACTAAAGGAGGAAAGAATGAATGTCATGATATCAGATTACAAATTCAATCTTAACATATGATGAATAATGAGATTTAGACCACTCTGACCTTCTGACCTTTCGGTCCATCCCTTCCCTGAGGCCCAGATTTGCCATTTGGACCCTAAAACATTTAAACAGAAATAATATATAATTTCCGGTCTTCAGGCGGTGAAAGAATAGAAATTTCCTTGATATTAAAAATCACACAAATACTGACTTGTGGCCCTGGTGGGCCAACAGGGCCCTGAGCTCCCATTTCCCCTGGAAGTCCCTGGAAATAACAGCAAAAAGCAATTAAAAAAATAAACAAGTACTATATTTCTGAATTTTGAACAATATTTAACATAATATCAATATGACTAAATTACAGTTTCTACATTTAAATAACAGTTTTGGACACTTTGTTTTATGGTGAAATTCTACCTCCTTTCCTGGTAATGCTGAGGGTCCTTTAGTGCCAGGGAGGCCCGGTGGTCCCTAGACAGGAGACAATCATCACCTGACATCAAGCAGACTTTAGTCACTTGTTATAAAAGTTCTTCTTTATTTTAGAGCCTCACCATCTGCCCTGGAGGTCCTTGTCTTCCTGGTTCACCTTTAGGTCCCTCTTGTCCTGGCATACCCTTTGGACCCAATAAGCCCTCAGGGCCTCTGGGACCCACGGCTCCCTGCAATATCAGTATTATTTGTCCGCTGAAAATCCAGCACTGTAACCAGGATTTACCTTGAAACGGTTAGCCGTACTAACCTGAGTTCCTGCCTTCCCCATAACCCCTTGTAAGCCTCTCTGCCCAGCTATTCCCTGCAGATGAAACAAAAACATAATGACTTTAATTTGGCATTGAGAGGTTCCCCTCAGTTCCTGTAATCTTATATAGCAGCCGATATGTATGCAAAAAGGGCAGTGAGACGAATGTGGCTCATGTTTTTGTTCCCAGTTCACAATTCTAACGTTACTTTACCCAAACTGTTGTATGATGGAAAACAGTCATTGATTTTACCCGATTGCCTTGATCTCCTGGATGGCCAGGCACCCCAGGTGATCCAGTTTTCCCCTTTTGAAACAAAGAGCAGGTCTGTTACATTAGGAAATGCAAAAGGGTAATCCTGATCTATTACAAGGAATTAATGAAAGAAACTTGAGGAAGAAAAGGGAGTGATACCTTTGGGCCTGGTGAACCATTTTGTCCTGGTGGTCCCCGAAGGCCTATCAAACCCTGCATTGAAAGCCAACTTACAGACTCAACCAACCAACCAACTCCAAAAGTGTGTTCCCCGTCAAAAACTACAATAATGTAAGTTGATTTAGGTGCATCTTATATAAAATCATACCTCTAGACCCATCAAACCAGATGGACCAGTCTTTCCCATCAATCCATTCTGACCCTGGTGAAGAGGCAATCATTATTCAAAGCAATATACACTTCAAAAACTACTATAAATTAACAGTGTAATAATAGTTAGGTAGCCAAAGAGTATGTCCAATAGAAACGAGTTTTGCTCAGCAAGATCACTAACTTGTAGACCAATGTAGCCTTTATTCCCCTTCACTCCTCGCTCTCCTCTGTCCCCCAAAAATCCAGATGGGCCTTGTCGTCCAGAGAATCCCCGATGTCCAGGGTCACCCTGATTGAATAAGAATGTAGTTACTTCACTTTGTGTAGAAACTGGCCATTGTATAGACCTGAATTTTCATAATGTACCTTTTGTCCTTTAGGCCCAGGCTCTCCAATATCACCTGGAGGTCCAATACCTCCCTGTATATGAAACATCATACTCATAATTATTAATTTATTGCAATGAACTTTAAAATAACAAGGACTTTTAAGATATATACACAGCTGTTTGGGGTCGGTAAGATTAAAAAAAAAAAGTTTTTGAAAGAACTCTCTTATGCTCACCAGGGATGCATTCATTTGATCAAAAATATAATAAAAACAATAATGTTGTGAAATATTATTACAATTTTAAAACAACAGTGTTCTATTTCAATACATTTTAAAATGTAATTTATTATTCTGAATTTTAAAGCCTAATTTTCATCAGCCATTGCTCCAGTCTTGAGTGTCACATGATCCTTCAGAAATCATTATAATATGTTAATTTGGTGCTAAAGAAATATTTCTTATAAAAAAAACAACAACAGTTGTGCTGCTTAATATTTTTGTGGAAATGGACATGTATAATGTTACAGAAATCTTTTGTAACATTATACATGTTTATACTGTCACGTTTAAATAAATCCTTGCTAAATAAAATTATTTGTTTCTTAATAAAAAAAAAAACTCTTAATGACCCCAAATTTAGCGTAGTGTAGCTTAATAACGGGACTTGAAGTCTCAAGTAATCAATGTCCCTGACCTCTTTGCCACGTGGTCCTGGTGCGCCCTGCATTCCCTGAGAGCCCTGAGGCCCCTGTTCTCCCGGAGGTCCATTTGGACCAGGCCTCCCAATGGGTCCAGGTGATCCCTTAAATCAAATACCCAAGTAAAATCACTTCACTTGGAAAAAGCCTGGAGTGGAAGCTGACAGACTTAGTGGTTTTGCTGGATGCATATGAACCATTATCAATATTTAGCACTTACATGTTCCCCTTTTGGCCCTATTGGACCCTCAAAACCAACTGGACCAGGATGGCCCTACAGCAGAGAGAGGTGAATAAACTGTATGTTAATTCATGATGAATTTTACTAAAACAAGAAAGGGTAGCTAATGCATCGCACTTTAACAAAAATCTCCAGTACTTCTGCTATGCAAATATTCCCACCTTTGTTAAGAACATACTGAACCAGAGATTAAGTTGCTTTTATTTTTGGTAAGATGCCCAAGAAAAGAGGAAGTTGATTCAGGGAACTCAAACAAGAAGCCTCCTAATAGCAGTTAATTCTGCATATATTGAAATGAACCGACCTGTGGTCCATCCAATCCTACAGATCCAGGGTCACCTGAAGGTCCTCGCAAACCCTAAAGAAGAGCATTATAAATCAAATGCTTAATCCCATGTGTTACGTAACCTGATTTAGTAAATTGAAATGCTTACAATACCTGCCCTCCTTTCTCTCCTGCTTGACCAACCATTCCACTTGTTCCCAGTGAACCCTGAAGAACAGCAGAATATGATCAGAATCTCAGATTGTAACTTTCTTTTAAAAGTCTTTGAAAAATATCATAAAAATTAAATAATCAAAATGAGGGGTACCCACTCACTGGCAAACCAATTTGTCCTTGTTTTCCCTGTGGCCCCTGAGGCCCCTGGCTCCCTGAGAGGCCTGACTTTCCAGCTACACCTTCAGTCCCTGGCAGTCCGGAGGGCCCCTGAATTGACACACACACACACACACACACACACACACTCACATGTAATGTAAAACAATTTGTCAAATGCTATGACCACTGGACAGTTAACAGTGCTGACTGCTACATCATGGTGCAAAAAGCATAATATTCATCAGCATCAGGCCATCAGGTTATTTTATAATTTATATAAAATATATGGAAATTAATATATGTGCATTTCAATACAAAATACACATACTATTTAATATTATGTATGATATAATATACACACAATAAATGGTCTATTATACATGAAGATATATAAACAGAAATATTATGAAATATTACAATTTAAAATAACTTATTGCACTTAAATTTATTTCTGCTTCTCAAAAATCGAAATGTATGATTCAAACTGAGGGCTACATACAGGCAGTCCTTGCAAGCCAGCAGGTCCTGTTTCCCCTTGGTGACCCTAAAATTTTTTTGAAGCATTATTAATAACCCTTCTGAATATAAAAATAGTGCTATTCAATTATTTGGCTCTATGAATGGAGAAGTTACTTCACCGGTGGTCCACGTGGGCCCCTCTCACCAGGTGGGCCTGATAAACCCTTACAAGTTTAACAAGATAACAATTGTTTTAGAGAAGAAATGACCAAAATGTCATCACATTAATGATACTTAATGACATGCAAATCAACTTACAGGTGGCCCTCTTTGCCCTGGTGGACCCAGAGGTCCCCTGATGCCAGGTTCACCCTGCAGATGCACATTCACACAATATATGTGATACGACATCCAGAATGCTGAGAGAAAAATTCATTGTAAAATATTTACAGCAGAAAGTTCTAACCCTCTCTCCAATGTGACCTAGCTGTCCACGAAGGCCTGTGGCTCCAGGATAACCCTGAGAGCAAGAAAACAGCATATAGAATCAAATCCCTGCTACAAGCTGATCATGAATTTTCATGTCAGTCTAGACTGGTTTATGCAGGACAGTGCCACTTACATACATGCCTACAGGCCCTTGAGCACCTGCAATGCCTGGTTTTCCAGTAAAGCCCTGATATCAAACATACACAGCAATGATACATGTGAACACGGTGTATTATTTACATTATTAATGTTCTGACAGCAATACAAAGCTTTGAGAGGCTTACCTTCTCACCGGGAGGGCCTTGGATGCCATCCTGGCCTGGTCGTCCAGGTGCGCCCTAATGAGAAGAGAAACCGTGAGCTGGTGATAAACAGTTGTGTTTTCAGTCGATGTTAGTGAACAAGAACAAATATAGTTATGAATTTTAAATTCTGTGATGGTAAGGAAAACATGAACAATATTTTACTTTACATTTTGAGGTTTGACTACTTATTTTTAACAGTCCTAGCAATCAGCTTGTCCTGTTGTTATGCTCACCTGTGAGCCTGGAGGGCCTTGTTTTCCTGGTTCTCCAATCATGCCCTTCAAGCCCTTTAGATGACAAAGATTACAGAAGATATTTGATATATGACATAAAAATGAGTGAAAGACTGGAAAAGTCCACAATGAACATCGTTTGATGTAAAAGTAATACAAATATTTAATGATTGTGAACTGTTTCTAAGCCAATAATCAAACTTGTGACATGAACCTGTTAACTCCTTTTAGATTAAAATATTATTTCTTCCACTTAAAGATGGCCTTTGGATCTTCTTAAATGATGCTAGATCACATCATCATCAGGTTTTACACAACCTTGTTCATGCAGCTCATGTGCTGCTATCAATAAAGCAAAAAAGAGACAAAATAAATACTACATATCTAACTTATAAAACACGTTTCAGGCTCTTGCTGTCATGCTGAAACAGCTCATTGCTGCATGACAGAAGAACCAACCCAACTGGATGTTTAAGACCTCGTTAAGTTTAATACTCTTTGATCTTTCTGACCTTGACATGCCTGTATAAAGCGTTTCTCCTCCTTCTGAGGTCTAATGTTGGTAATAGCTCTTTTAGAGAACTATCTGTTATCATTATTGACCAGTCTTTACAAGCTTTTATTATAGCAGCAGTCTGATTTCAATTGACTAATATATCTCACAGAATAATTTGGTTGATGAGGAGAAACATACATCAGGTCCTTTATCCCCTGGGCTTCCAACAGAACCAGAAACACCCTGCAAGACAGATACATAAATTCAACAGAATTTTAATGTCTTACTTTGCTGCAATGGTAAAGCAAAGATTCATATATGATAAATCACTATGAATGTTATAAAAAAAAAAACTTGATATTAAATGTATGAAATGGGAACCTGTGTACCAGGCTTTCCTTCTGGTCCCTCTGCACCAACTGGACCTCTTAAACCCTGCAAAAATAGCAAAGTATATATGATCAAATCAATAAAGCGTGAACTAAATAAATCTGGACTCAATTTACTCAAATTCAATTCCCCTACCACTATTCCAGGTACACCAGGGGGACCATGTTGGCCTGCTCGACCCTGAGCACACAGAAACAACATGGGGGAATGTGATCAAACGATACAAGACGACTTATTTACATTCTGTTTATTCATGATATATTCATGAAACAAAACATGAGACCACAATAAAAAAAATCTAATTCAAGCAATTGGAACTGGAAATTTTATCTATACAATTTTTAGAATAAAACTATTAGATGGATTTTAGATGCATTTGCAAGTAGATGCATTTTCACTGGTGGTCTCAAGATTTTTCAGACTTTTATATGAAACAAATAGTAAATTTACTCTTGATCCTCGGAGTCCTGTTCTTCCATGATCCCCAGGTTCACCCCTACTGCCCTTTGTTTCAAAAAGAAAAAAATAAACCGTAAGGAAGAGATGTTACTGATTTACAGTAGGTGCATATATTAATAGGACAGAGTGAAAGGGCCTTTGGGCAGCATTGTGTTTTAAAAGGAGCAATCACAGGTGGATTGATGTAAAAGGGTGAGCTATTAGAAAGTTTTTGGTGATTGCTCCACCTGAAAGTCATAAAGCACTCTGACCTTTTGACCCTCTTTTCCAAGCGTTCCCTGAGGACCCACTTCACCATCTATACCCTGTGGGGGGGAAAAAAGCGTGAGAGAAAAACAAATGTCTTTTGCCAAGAAATCTTCTTTTGAAGATTATGCCTGTAGTGCATATGAAGAATATGAAGTAAGGCATACTATAGAGAATCTTCTGTGAAACTGTATACCTGGATACCTGGAGCACCTGGCTGACCTTTGACACCAGGTAAGCCGGGGAGGCCTGGCTGGCCCCTCTCACCCTGAGGACCCATGATCCCTGGCGCTCCTTTTGGTCCCTAAAAACACACAGAAGATTAGAATCATAAACAGGCAATTAACTGAATCTTCCAATTATGCGTTTAAAACTTTAGAATTTTTTAATGTATTGTGTTGAATTTATTGTGTGCTGGTGATTACTTTTATCCCCTTGGGTCCTCGGTCACCTTTCTCTCCATCCGGTCCTCTATTGCCCTGAATTAGAGGCATTCATTATTGGGGTAATATATGATAAAGGACATATATTCACAAATATTTACTAAAATGTCCAATAAATACAGTGAGATTTAAATCAGATCTCTTACTGTGACACCTAGAAAGCCTTTTGGACCTGGATCTCCAGTTGCACCCTAAATAATTCATTGATTGATTGGTTGAATGAATGGTATCTTCTAACTACAACATTTAGCATACTCATTTTTCTGAATTCTCATCAGACAAAAAAAAAAAAAAAAATCACTAAAAAGGACCAATCATATTATTGTATTACCAAAACATGGTTTAATTTTTTTTCAAGGCATCTGTAGTGAAAGCATTTTTCTAGCCTGCCAGAACACAGCAGCAACTTGCAATATTGCTGGGTGAAATTTAATGGAGTTTTAAAGTCAGAGTGACTTTATTCAGTCCAAATATGCATCTCTTGTATGTTAATCAGTTACAACATATACAATGCATAAAATGTTTTCTATTGGTTGCTGAAGGCCTGTTGTATGAGTTTATAAGTAATTGTATAAATGTTTTCCTCTAGCTTACATTTATTTTTTGACAAACAGACTCACCATGGGCCCTTCAATGCCTTGTAGCCCTCTGTTACCTGCTGGACCCTCTGGCCCCTGACCACAAACAAAAACATCTAGGGCATCCATTTCATAAACACATAACACATGTAATTGTACATATTCTACATGTACACAGGAAAAGTTTTAAAACTTACTATGTAACCTCTGAGACCCTGTGGACCAGCCTGACCTTTAAGTCCCTGTGGAAAAAACATCCATGAACAATCTTACTTCTGATTAAATGTCACAAAAGACCCATATTTTGTGTGTTTTTCCTACTTTTTTAGTAGTTGGAATATATGCATTTCTACAAAAATGTACCTGTGATCCTGAATGACCAGGTGGGCCTCTATCTCCCTCGATCCCTCTAGGCCCCTAGGAGGAACAATCAGAACAGGGTTTGCGTTATTTCAGCCTCTGTGTATTCTCTAAGAACAGACTTCATGAAACAATGACACAAAACAATGTTGTATACCTGAGGGCCTTTCCGCCCCACAGGGCCAGCAGGTCCAATATCCCCCTGTAACAGCAAAAGTGTTTTGGTTTATAACCAAGTCAATCAACTTGCAATCAGATTTCAAAACTTGTAGGTGGAATACTCAGACAATGTTGTCTTTCTTTGATAGTTTGTACTAGATCTGGATTATTTACTCGTCCTCTTGTTGTTTCCTAACGCACTTGACATTTTTTCTTCTGTTAAACAAAGAAAATATTTTGAAGAATGTTGGTAATGAAACCAACATTGGTTCCCATTGCCTTCCATTTTATGGGCAAGAAATACAATGGAAGTCACTGGGAACCAAAACGGTTTGGCTACAAACATTCTTCAAAATATCTTCATTTATGTTCCATAGTAGAAAGTCATATGGGTTTAGAACAACATGAGGGTGAGCAAATTTTTGGGTAGACTATCCCTTTAAGCAATGAACCTGCACTACAAATTCAGTAAGCAAGTGTCAATCACTTACTTCTGAGCCATTAACACCTTGTGCTCCAACCAATCCTGTAGCACCTGGTGCTCCCTGGCAAGACACAATCACATAACTGAGCATTATTAAGCAGGATCCATAAAAATCTCTCTGTTAAGAGTGTTTGTTACTCTTACGAAAACTTGAATAAAGAAAGTTCTTCAAACTATGCTTCATCCAAGTAAAAAATTATAAAATGGATATTCGTTATAACCAAAAAGAAACTCTTTTTGGGAAAACTGAATTGAGGACAGTGATTATTTCTTATTAAAAAAGGGGTTATTAATGACTCACTACTGTCCCTGGAGGACCACGTTTTCCATCATTCCCTGGATCCCCCTATGAAAACAAAATGTTTATACTTACTGTCAAGATGAATGTAAAAATATGTTAAAATAAATTGTGAATTAAATTAATCACCTTAGGACCAGGTGGCCCAGGAATCCCTTGAAAACCTTGTAAACCAACCGGTCCCTTTAAAAAAATGTTTTATATATAAATATATCTAAGGATACTAACACAAGTTACTAGTAATAATATTTAAAAGTAGCAGTTCAAGAATATGAAGTGATTTACTCACTGGAGGACCAGAAAAGCCAGTAAACCCAATGTCTCCTTTTGAGCCCTATAAATATATATACATATATAAATAAAAGGAAAATAACAAAGGCATAACCAATCATGGATTTTTCAAGATCTACATTACAACTTCAAAAAAAATAATACTTTTTAGTGGTAGTGTCCCCTCCTGATCCACTAGAGGGCAGTATAGGTATTAATTTTCTATACTGTATATACACAGTACATACAAATTAAATTAATTATAAATACTTCAGATGCAGGTTTCCTTACCTTCTGGCCAGTCTGTCCATTGTCTCCTCTGGGGCCAGGAGCACCAGGAAAACCCTGCTCGTGGAGGCAGAAAAACTGCTTTATGTAGAGAAGTATATTAAAATCCTGTGTGAGGCAGTTACAGGGGAGTGTATTTCAGAATATTATGTTGCCTCATGATGTACCTCATCTCCTTTCTCACCAGGGGGCGCTGTGTCACCTTTGTAACCATGAGGACCCTTGATCCACAACCAGAAATATAAAACATATGGTTTCCCGCAATTGAAGTACATATGTTCCACAGCTACAATTTATAGCTTTACAGAATCTATCCAAAAACATTACCATATTCACACTAGTGTCCCAACTTGAACTTTTACAACTACAACAAAAGCTACTGTAGACGTCCCATGCCCTCAGTCTCACCTGTAGACCAGGGACACCTGGAGATCCTGTCGCTCCATCTGGACCTTTCTCTCCATCTCTTCCTTGAGTCCCTGCTCGGCCTCGAACACCCTTGGGTCCAATGCCACCCTATTATAAAGTGCTTGCTTGTAATGAAATCCATTAGGTACTTTACATAAATCTGCACTAATGTTTAAAGGTATGGGGTCAGTAAGATTTTCTTTTGAATTTTTTTTTATACTTTTATTCATCAAAGATGCATTAAACTGATCAAAAATAAAGAGTGTTACATTGTTACAATCAAACTCTTTTTCAAATAAATGCTGTTTTTGAACTTTATATTCATCAAATAATTTTGAAAAAAAAAGTAGTTTCCACACAAAAAAACAAACAAAAAAATATTAAGCAGCACAACTGTTATCAAAATTGATAACAATAAGAAATGTTACTTGAGCACCAAATCAGCATATTAGAATGATTTATGAAGGATCACGCGACACTGAAGATTGGAGTAATGGCTGTAAAATTCAGCTTTGCCATCACAAGAATAAATAACATTTTAAATGTATTAAATAGAAAACAGTTATTTTAAATAACAATAATTCATAATATTACTGTTTTTGCTGCATTTTTTCATCAAATAAATGCAGCTTTGGTTAGCATAAGACACTTCTTTCAAAAATCTAAAAAAAAAAATAAAAAATCGTATTGACCCCAAACTTTTTAACAGTAGTGTACCTCATAGTAACATTTAACTGTTGTTGAAGATACCAATGAACTCTCATGGCTATTATAAACACACACCCACACACACACACACACACCCACACCCACACACACACACACACACACACAAAAACAGAGATACTGTAATGAATAGGTACCATATCGCCTCTTCGGCCTGGTGGTCCTGTCTGACCTGGGTCTCCAGGTAACCCCTTCAGAAATAAATCAAATCACAGTACTATATACCAACATGCTAAACAGAAAGACACTCAAATTGAATCGGTTTGTAACATCATTTCATCATCTGTCATATTATGGTAAACCGTACTAGTGCACAATGACCTTCAATTCGTTCATACTCTGCAACACAGGTTCTGCAACAATTCAGGCTGCATTAAAGATGTTCTGTATGTTTGATTGTGTACTCACAGGTAAACCTGGTCTCCCCATCTCACCCACTGGTCCAGGGTGTCCTGTCTGTCTCTGCAGGACATCAGAGAGAAAGGGTTTAGTGAGAGAGACCACATGCATATATTATAATGATGTTTTGCTAATTTATTCTACTTTCAAATACTTACTGGCCATCCAGCTGCCAGCAACTGGTAATAAGATGTTCTCTATAAAAACAAACACATAGTATGAACAGTCACATAACATTTACTGCATCACAACATTGTTGTTGTTCACTAAAACCAAAACTAAAACTATTAAAAATAACTTAAACTTAAAAAACAAAAAACAAAATTAGAATATAATATTAAAGTTGAAGTAATAAAAATATTCAAATTGAAATAAAAATAAATGAAAACTAAATAGAAATAAAAATGACAATAGCATATCACAAAATTACTAATACTAAAATTAAAATGAACACTGAAAATGTACAAATAAGTTAATTCAAAATATTAATAAATACAATAATAGTACATAAGAACATAATAAACAATACCAAAACAATGCTTATACATGTTTCAAACACATATATTTTTTAATGTATTTATTTTATTTTATTGTTTTGTGACTGTTTAGGCTGTCTCAATTGACTCATTTACTCCCACATGTGGCATTCACTATGTAATGAATATTAAATGAGCAAACAAACAAGCGGTTTCAGACCCAGCATATGCATGAATGCATAAATACAATTCAGACCGCATACGAGAGATGATGGGAAATGTTGTACCTGACTGGCGTTAAGAGGAAGAAAAAAAAAAACTCTGCTCAACAACAAATCCTCAATCTAAACTCTTATAACACTTAATGCCTGTATGTTTCAATTCATCTCTATAAGAAACACAAACTAGGGAGTGTTGAAAGGCATCTCTCCTGTTCAAATAGAGGAGAAGAACTGAGGGACAGTGTCCGCTGTCTCTGCAGTGTGGGCTGGAAAAGCTGAGGCCTTGAACCCACATAGACACACAGTCTCTGTCACGCTGTTATTAAATCACCCAGGCCACCTCCGCTTTATACAACATTTGTCTTGGCACATGCTCAATTTGGCAACAGGGCAGAGTTTGGCTCACTGCTGATCCAGTGAAGGTGAGTTTAAGAGAAGTTGGGGAATCGGACCTCCCAGTGCACTTGCCTTCCGCATGCCCCACTGAAACAGAGAGATCTAAACATCTGTCAAAACCTCCTCACAACACTGCAACCATTATACTGAGTGCAACCTGGGTAAACAGTAAAGCACCATCAACACAAACAATGTCTGTAAGGATTCAGTCTACAGTATTTCAAAGACAAATCGTCCCTAATCACTACAGAATCAGTCCCATTCAGCCACATCCATCTAAACATGACATATGCACAAGGGACAAATTATATAAATCAGAGATGAAACAGTTGGAAAACGGTGGAAGGCCTGGAGGCGACCATTAAAAGCCTTAAAATGTACAGTTAACACTTAAACATTGTAAGAATTTAATGATCTAAAAAAAAAAAAATAGCATTTAAATATTTTTTTATCATTGATCATAGTGACAAAAATCTAAGAAAAAAAAGGTCAAAAAATATTTTAACGTCATTTATTTATTTAATAAAAAATGACAATGTAGTGAAGATTTATATGGAAAATTGGGTTAATAATTTTTGCCAAAAATATGTACAAAATAAATTGACTTCATTTTCCTAAAGAATAGCCAAATTATACATTACACCATACGAAATCTGATCTTCCATATTGAAGCACTTAAATAACTTCCCTGATGAACTGGGCTAAAATAAAATTCACATACAGTAATGGCTTTTTCGTATAAATTATCAAATCAAATCATCCTTTAAGTGAAGGTATTTCAAATGGTGAAACCTGTGGGGCAGCACAGAAAAGACATGGTCTTAGAATGTACATAGAGTCTCACTCTTTATGAAAAGTACAACTCCCTCACCTACCACCCATGGCTCAATACACACACGACTCCTCTTTGGAGCACTAAACTCATCCATCATGTTCAAGGATTCTGCCAAATGATGATGAAAAAACAACATTTGGAGATTCTCCACAAAAAACTAAACAAAACAAAAACATTAAATAATACCAAGTTGCCACTGCACTATAATAAGCAGATATTCACAACCATTTTGAGCTATGAGAATCTACAGGGAGGTCAAAACTGAGGTTTTACAATTACACTTAAATATATGCTCAAAAATAGAGAGTCACAAATAGATAGAATACGAGGTCTGGCAGGAACATTGAAAGCCTGGTTCATCCAGCAGTTTGAAAGACACAGGGCAGTGGCTCACTGCACCACATTCATGTTTGGTAGGGATGGGCAGGATGATCGACTAATTTATCTAGATTCATTCAATTTTTGCCAGTTTAGCTGATTTAAACTGCGGTACATGACGTCTATGGCTTGTCAGACTACAAACAGTGAAGCCTAACCTATAAAAGATCCTCCAGAATATGGCGTATTAAGGCCTACCCTAAATGCAGCCCAATCCTCCTCTGTGTTCCTCCAAAGGTAGAGGACTGGGAGTCCTGGTGGACCTGGAGGTCCTGGTATGCCCCTTGGCCCATCTGCTCCTCGGACTCCTTGAGAACCCTTATAGGACATACAGGTACAAATCAGTGTGATGCCATCCTCGCAGAACAATGTAATGAGTTGTATGAAATGTAAATTCCTCACCTTATCACCCTTGTATCCAATATAGCCCCTTTTCCCTGCACACCCCTGTGCAAACAACAAAAGCAATCTTAAACTGAGGGTCCTGCATATGAAGTAACTTTCTGGGACTTTGGCATTTATAAAAAGCATTTCATCACAACAAAGTGTGAGGTTACTGTCATCAACCATCATTCTTAGTTTTAGAGGATTGGCTTTCACGTTCAAATGTAAGCATGGACATCATGACACAGTAGAAGACGTCCATAAGACTCATGAGTCAATTCAAATTTATAGGTCCATGCCCTTTTTAATCTTATGTATATTACGTAATGCGACACTCTCAGACATGCCAATTTGTAGAGTGCTGCCAAACCGCAAACCCTGCAAAGTGCACATTTAGAACTACGGCCTTATATTTGGGTTTCATACTGGAAGGCTATCATTCAGAAAAGGGCAGATGTAGTAATGTATGGTTACAGATGTGAAGCATAGTCAAAGGAATGCTCGTCTATACTCCATTAAAAGATGAAAAGATCACATAACATTCAGATTTCGGCAATGACGCATTTTGAAATATGACCAAAATATGTTTGATTACATAGTGACATTAAGAATTAGTTTTCAGACTAGCTTAATGTGACGAGTTCATAACGGGTCTGTTTGTAGCTCAAACAACAAACACTGGCAGTGGACCGTTTTTGCGGATGAAATTTCACTAATGTGACCATGCCTTCAGTCTGCTACCAAATAAAAATGCCACTACTTTCAAGTCTATAGTTTCATTCAAACACAACTGTGTCCCAGTCATTGATTGTAGTGAAAATGACCTCAGAAGGCTTCAGTACTAATTTTAGACTAATGTAATTTTGTTGCAATTATCATCTTATTGCTTGGCCAATAGTTTTGTACATTCAAATGGACTATTTTTTTTTTTAAAGAATATACAAGTAAATTTATAAAATAATTTAAACCCTTAAATTAACCCATTTAATTCATTTGAATGTAATTATTTCTATACATTACCCCTCTGAAAAGAGATTCACCACTATAATAAACTTAAATTAGTGTTTTCTATGGCATATATAGAAATTAATTTCAAGTTTTTTGGATACAGATTCCAATTTGGCACGTTACAGTTAGAAAATCACGGAAAACATTTCATCAGGATTTTAGTTGTGGTAACTCACTCTTTTGCCTGGTGGTCCAACAGGCCCTGGAGGTCCACTGAGGAGCTGGTATCTCCTTCCATCCTTGCCTAATATAACATCACCATGTTTAAATGCAACTCTTTTCTTGCTTGAGTGCTTGTAGTCAGCTTGTCCACTGCCTACAAGCGATTCATATCCTTTTTTTGAGTGAACACTGACCAAAGGCTTTTTAACTACATCAAAGCTCTCTGAAGGAAGTAAGAAACCTTCTTCAGTCAGCTGGTTTAACTCAGGATGGACCGTAGGCCTGACCAGATCCTTTTGACCAGCTGATGTCTTCACATTCAAAATAGAATCCAGGTCAGCAATGTCCCTAGAGGGCTTCAAAGGGAGCCGCTCAAAACGGCCTTCACCCAAATCGGTTTTCAGTTTTTGAGAGGCGAAGTTCTCCTCTGATGATTTCAAGGTGGTGGACTGGATCTTTTTGTCACTGGTGTCCTTATACCTGCTATGTGTGCTGATGGCGGGAGACGTGAGAAGGTCAGACTCGTCCACCACTACAAAGCCACGAAGTGAATGCTTTGAAGTTCTGTTCAGATAAGACGAAATATCCCATTTACTATGAAGATCTTCATTCTTAGAGACACTGGAGTTCTGGAAGAGAACAAAATAGACTGAGGAAATTTTTGCATGACAAACAAGATACATTAATAAAATGCTAAGGGGATAATCCATTACGTCATACTCATTAATCATCTGCAATCCAGTTTAACCGGGTACAATGCTGCACTGTGGGTATTTAAATCATTTCAATGTTATTCCTTACAGCACAAAGTGTTTGCACCCTATTCACTGAAGTCAGTGCTACTTAGCTGGTAAGTATAATGATTGCATTATTACTGTCCAGAGAAAGCAGGTGGAAAACCAAATTCCATCTAAGAAAAAAATGTTTGTGTATATTTTTTATTGATCATGGCAGCAGTTATTCTAATTAAAATATCTAATCGTGGAGAAAAGCATCCAAAACATCCAGACAGGATGGAATTGAGCACCCTTTCTGCATTTTCTGTTCAAACCAGAAACAAGTGCCAGATGATCACCAAATCAGGTACAATAAAAATTAAGTGCATATTGCACAAAGCAGAAAAATTATCAATTGCGATAAGGTAATGGCCTACACGTGATTCTGAGCTCAGAGACCCAGAGGCTCCATGTCTTCCTCTCTTTCTCTAACAATAAGCTACAGAGAAAGAGCAGTCAGGCACTTGACACTGTAAGGCGGCTGCCTCAGAGGAGAGGGACACTTGATCCTCTCAAGGGTGACACAGCTCCCCAAATAATTGTTTTACCCTCCTCAGTGCTACAGGTTACATCTTTGGCTAGAACTGTACCAAACACTGGAACAACTCCTGTGAGAGAAGCTGGAGCAGAACCAGATGCTACAAGACACAATTACACTTTGTTCAGAAGATCAGCCAGTGGGATGTTTGAGAGGACGTGAGTAGATGTTCTGAATATTCCGTGTTTAGGTTTAAATGGGTTTAAATAGCTAGTTTCTACAATAAAACACCAAAAATGTTACTCCATTTGACTCATACTTTATTGTTGAAAGGTTTGGGTACAATACGTTTTTTTTTTGTTGTTGTTGTTTTTTTAGAGAGAGAGAGAGAAATTAATTGAGTTTAAAAAATAAATACAAAACCTATCCTAATTGAAAGAAAACAAGTTGACAATAAGATTGAATCCAATATTTGGTGATAATACAGCATAATGAGAGACTTATAAGCTATTTTTTGTAGATCAGTCATTTTTGTGACTTTGTTCCATTTTGTACAATATAAAACCATTTCAAAACAAACTTCATGGTTAAACATTAGAGCACACTAGTGTGATAAACAGAGTAATTTTTACAAAATTATCCACAAATAATGCTTTTTTTCCACTCAAAAACTGAAATACATAAGCTCAGATCAATGAGGCCTAAGATCAATCAGTTCTAAAAAGAAATAAAAAAAATCTGTCCTAATTGAAAGAAAACATGTTGACAAAAAGATTGAACCCAATATTTGGCGATACTAAAGTGTAAAAAGAGATTCATACGCTATTTTTTGTAGGCCGGCCATTTTTGACCACAAGTGTAACAAGGTGGGGTAAACAATCCAAGTACAAAAATTATCCCAAAAATTTGGGAAGTAGTTATACCCTGTGTGATCATTTTCAGGAAAAACAAAATCCTCTCCAGATCAAAATAACCCAAACACAATGTAAGGGTAAAGCAAAACATTTGACAAAAATAAGTTTGCAAGGCTTTAAACTATATAGACATTTGTTTAAAATTAAGACAAACTTTGCAGTGAAATACACCTTTGGGCAGGTGTGAACTACAACATCTGTGTGAACCCCAAGGAAACTAACTTCATACATCTACTAAAATGACCCTGAGACAAGTTATTTGAATAGTCACAAAAATGGCTCCGAAAAGTGAAGCTAGTTCTGAGAAAACTTCAGCATCGTTTGCAGATGCCACTTCCATTTTCACTCTTCACTACACTGTCATTTGTGGTTTACCATCAGTTATTTATATTCTATCAAACGATGACACTTCTGGTTAGATGCAGTTTCATTGGCTCTGTACAGTACTTGACAATGACAATAAATCGGTTTCAAACTGAAACTCTATAATGCTAAAGATCTAAAACTGAAAGTGACTGAGACATCAGTATCAGATCTTCCAGTGAGAAGGTCATAACTACTAACTTTACAGATAAAAACTGGAAAAGAGACTGGAAAATGATAAAGCACAATGTCAGAGTTTGGAACTCGAGGCCCAGGGAAGGATAGTATGAGTGTTGATCACGGCTGACCCAACAGTGAATAATGAAGAGAGACACCATAAATCATGGTTAAGACACAGGTATGAGGGAAATCCTTGCAGGTCATTTGTTGAGGGCAAATCTGACACTCCCATCAAGAAACTCACCTGGAACATTTTTGTGGATCATCAGAAAGGAAATCAGGGTGCAACTGGTAAAGAAGAAGAAAACTAGACAGTATACAGTTTACTTGGCTACCAATGACCTCAGCACCTCAGGTCAATCAGATTATCTGGACCAAAACACCCACTTAACATGTTGTTCACCATCAATTTTATTGATGTCTTACGATCTCCTTAACCTCCATTCAAACTGCAGTTCCCAGTCCATTTGCCCTCTTAGTTTATCCCTGTTCAGCAAGTGAACATGTTCACAGGAAGGTCTCCATTGCTGATTTATGAACGATGAGACAAAGAGCTCTTAACTCACCTCTCTGAAAGTTTAGACACGTCAACTAATACAAGAGCCGTCTAAACTCAATACAATGTGATATTATACATTTACACTTTTGTCTTTAGAATAAACAAGCCGAATATTAGATAAAAACAGATCATAAAACAACTTTTAATATATAAAAAATTGTGCACGATACTTGCGCTAAACATCCAAACAAAATCTGACCATCTAATAATGAATAATGAAATGAAGCACAATTAAAAAGACAGACATGTATTTGTTTCCTACCATGGCTTTCCATTTGCCCTCCACATGCAATCCAAGCAGAAGCAGATCTAGTACAAGGTAACATCCCATAAAGACACAGCACACCATGATTGCTGGAGATACACACTGCACCACAGTCTCTGTATCCCTGCTAAAGATCCCAGACAGTGCAAGCTTTCTCCAAGTGCCCTCCCAGAGAGAGAACCTCCCAGACACAGGAGCTGTGCCCAGGCTTCACCCACTCAAGCCAACTAAGCCATCAGGCAGCCATTAAGATGAACAGCACCCAAATAAAATGTGCAACAGCCACTTGTCCTATTTGAATCATGTCTGCAGAACAAAATGAGCTATTAGGTTATCTTGAGGGTGACAGGATATACACCACTGTTCAAAAGTTTGGGGTCAGTAAGATTTGTATTTATCTACTTATTTATTTTGAAATAAGGCTCTTATTTTCACTAACGCTGAATTTATTTGATCAAAAATACAGTAAAAATAATAATACTGTGCATCCTTGCTAAATAAAAGTATTCATTTCTTTAAAAAAAAACAAAAAAAAAACTTCTGAGTCAAAAGCTATATAAAGCTCTATTACATGTCCCTCGGTCACGACTTAAATTAAAAGGAGACAGAGCCTTTGCAGTCGCTGCCCCACGTTTGTGGAATCAGTTGCCACCTGACATTAGGAGTGCTTCTTCGGTTTCTATTTTCAAGTCCAGACTTAAGACACATTTTTAATCTCTCGCCTTTCCGGGCTATTAATTGAATGTGTAACTGTTGTTGTTGTCGCTATTCCTATTTTTATTATTATTATTGTTGTTATTTTAAATTTTACTCCATTTTAGAATTTGCTGTATTTTATTATTGGTTTTGTTCACCACTTTGGTCAGTGTAACGCTGAATTTTAAATGTGCTCTATAAATAAAACCTTTGAATGGTAGCTTATGTACTTTGTATTGGCTTCAATTTAAAATGGGATGAAACTGATGTCTTTTAAGTTGGGAACGCTCAAAGCTGCTGCAATTAAACTGAAAGAGTTTCATCCAAGAATAAAAAAATCTATCAACATTTACTCACCACGTCTTTTCTTAAGACTTGCTTTCTGCCATGGAACACAAAAGGAAATGTTTAGCAGAATGTTCATGTTGCTGTTTTCCATACAATACAAGTCAATAGTGAGCAAAGGTACAAAAATGTTTAAAAGCACACCATAAAAGTATCATAAAAGTGCTCCATATGACCCATGTGCTATATTCCAAGTCTTCTGTGACTAACAGAAAGCTAAATCACCCTCCACTGCAGATCTCAAATCTCATTTGGCCAAAATTGGTCATGAGACACATGAACCAATGACGTTTGGCATTACTGAAGTAAAACCTTTGACATGCTGTATTATCTGTGATATTGAGAACATGCATGACATTTGAAAGCTACAGTGGTGAAGATTGCCAATGGATACATTTCAGTTTTTCCTTAAACATAGTGACTGGTTTCAAAAGACTTGAAATATAGTACGAGTCATATGGGCTACTTTCATGTGCTCTGTCAGTTTTAGAGCTTAACAGCTTGATAGATAAGAGAGACAAAAAGGACACATGCTTGGAAACTTCATATCAAAGCCAAATTAGAACCTACTTTAGATTTTGCATAAACAAAGAATTTCTCCGTCACTGCTGAACCGTGACAAATAGAAAACACATTCAGACAACTGAAGCCTGCTGAGACTGACACACACACACACACACACAAAAGCAGCAGAGAAGATACAGATTTATGAAAGCACTGGTGAACCATCAATTAGAAATTACAATTTGTTCCAGAAATAAACTTGATGAGGTTAGTTAAATTCAAAGCAAGTTTTTAAGCAGACCTCCAGCTCTCAGAATCAAAGCAGTGGGATGCTGCGTGACCACAAGGTCATCAAAACAGAGAGGATTAGTGGTAATGGCTGCCATAGTAACAGAGGTAACTCAAGGAGATCAATCACAGATGAAGACTCTCTTGCTTGACTTTCCTGTGGGACCCTGACTCTGATGTTTTCTCAGTTTCACTGGTGGTGGGTGTTGGAAGTCATGATTCCAAACAGCCTAATTAATCAAGCAGCAGAAATCACAAGGAATGATGGGAGACGGTAGGGCTGCACGATTATGACAAAAATCATAATTGTCGATTATTCCTTTGAAATTGTAATTGCGATTATTAATTACGATTATCACAATTTACATTGAATGATGTTTATACCATTGTTTGATGCAACTGCATGCCGTATTTTTATATGAAAATAAACAAGCTGAAAACACTAACTGAAAAACCTTTAGTGCTTTTCTATAGTATTAAGCCTCAAATGTCAAATATACATCGGATTGGTTTCTTCTTTAAATTATAAAAAAGTAAAAATATGAATGGTATTATGTTATACTAAAACTAAAATTAAAATAATGGGAAAAACCCTTAAGATAACATGTAGAAAGAAAAAAACGCATCTTCAGCACGCAGAATAACATAAGTGGACTTTGAACGATTAATTGCCGCTTTGAATGATTACGTAATTGTGGCATCCATAATTGTAATCGTAATTAGAAATTTGATTAATTGTGCAGCCCTAGGAGACGGTCTTTTCATCTGACATATTCAGTGTGCATGTATCTACCATGTGGTTCATAAGTCTGAGACCAAAGGCAAAAATTTTTTTAGCAATTATTTCTTACCAATTCTTTTATTACAAATTGCATTATTTGAAATTTTACATTATTTGAGTGAAAGTTCCAAATTATTTATTTTTTTAGCATTGGTTACGGATATTAGGTATGTACTTAAAACAACTAAATCTTTCCGCTTATTTTCTGGTTTAAATGATATTATGGATCCCAGAATTTTAATGTGGACTTTTGGACCCCACAGTTATGTAAACCTACATTTCTTTATGGGTGAATATTAAACAAAACTTCACACTTTTTCTAAGTTTATATCTACTTTATAACTTATTTTTTAGCATCAGAAGGGTGCACTAAATTACAGTGCAAACATCATAATTACATGCCTAACCTTTATGAGGCCAGAATAAATGGATGATAGACAAACATTTCCAGGAACATTTCCATGCTGTGCTGATGGATATGTGCAGAACAGAACTCCCACAGTTTCTCTGCCTCATCTATATTTACTTCATACAGGAATGATCAAGAGTTAAAGGGGTCATATGATGCGATTTCAAGTTCTCGCTGTAGTATTTTTACCGCTGCCGCCATGTCTTGGAGACGCTGTGTGTTTCATTGTGAAAACGAAACTACTTTGTTTGGCCTTCCAAAAGAGGACACAACTAGATTGTAGACATGGTTTTATGTTTACGCAGCGCTATGCAACGCAACACGTAAAAAGACAGTATAAGTCATTATAATCAGTAATTATGTCCACACTGGATGCAACAAATGCCTCGTTTGTAATGGGTTTTATTGGTTTTGTCTCGTCACACGGCATCACAGCATGTTAAGGGGCGTAACATTTACGTCACACGCTTGAGGTATTAGGCCAATCACAACGCACTGTATAGCTGGCCAATCAGAGCACACCTCGTTTTTCAGACCGATGAGCTTTGTAAAAATCTACGCACTTCAGAAAGGCAGGGTATAGAGGAGAAACAATAATGTACAGTATGTGGAAAATAATGTGTTTTTTTAACCTTAAACCGCATAAACACATTTCATTACACCAAATAATGTTCTTTTTAGCAACGTCATATGATCCCTTTAACACAAAAGTAAATCTAAGATTATATCTGCCACAATTCTCAAATGCTGCTCACTAATTACCTGGTGTTTAAGGGAGGACAGTATTTTGTCAAGTGTGGCAGTATTGTCCTCCAGTAGCTAGATTTTATTTAGATTTGTCATTCTAACTCAAACACTTTTACAAGTTTCCATTAGGAATGCATTGATATCAAAACTGTAGCTCATACTGAAAAGCCAATAATTATATGTATATGTAATGGCCGATAACTGATAAATGGCCAGTATTAAAATTGTTATTTTGTCAAAATAAATAAAAAATTAAACACAAAAATTAAAATCAATCATTTAAAAAGATAAAAGTGATTTTAGGCATTGCAGCATTAGAATGCACAGTATGAAAAATTGTACCTAGAAATAGGGAATTAATTCATAAAACATGGCCACTAATTACTAAATTGTGGGAACAAATTCTTAAGTTGCGGCCACAATATCAATTTTTTCCTGCATGTCAAATGTGGGGCTCAATAACTCTATACTTTACACTGTCACTCTTGCAACCTTATTAATGGCATTGTCATTTTATTGTCTCTGCATATACTGTGAATTTTTGTACATACCAGTATTGTCTATTGTATTCTGTCTTGCCTATAGTCTGTGGAGAACTTTTTTTTCTGAGAAGAGAGATTTTCATAGTACTTTGTACATGACAACAACTTTGACTAAAATTAAATATTCAATGCTGACAGATACTAATAAATTAAAAATGCTGTATGATATAATTTACCATACTGAATCATATGATATATTGTACATCCATAGTTTCCATGAAACAGAGGACTGTGGATGAAGCTACACCCACAGCCAACTATGCAGACAGTGTCTATAGTAGGTGCAATCATAAATCCAAGCTTGTGAGGTGCAGTCTTTAACAATCAATTCATAATATATGTAACACATCAGCCCAGGAAACTTCTAAAAGTATGTCCTGCAGTGCACAGAGCTCACTTAAAGTGCAAAGCAATATAGGTGTCTAATAACTTTCCAGGCGATTTGCAAGCTTTGGAGCCGTTCCTGAAGTATACCAGCAAATTCTCAGGCTGCCCTTACTTACTCTCCCAGACGGGGTGTTTATCAAACACGGTCCCACTGTCTCAGCACAGTTCCTTTCTGTTACAGCACCGTGCTGAAATGACAGTTCCCATGATGATAATTTATCATCACCCTCCCCATGTAGGAACATACAGCAACAGCTTTATATAGAAGTCCGAGTGATCCCTTCTTTCCCATTTATTCAATTTCCTGACCTCTAAAATCCATCTCTCTCCTCCAGTTGAGGTTCATTCTCCCCACATTGTACTCAGGCTTTGTCCATTCATAGCTGCATAATTACTCACCGTGGCTGTATCTGAGCTTTTATGCTATAAATCATACACAGATCGCTTGTAAACTGACTTTTGGGCCTGTAATTAAAGGATGAAAATTAGCTTGTGTTTTACTTACCCTCGAAGCATCCTAGGTGTATACGACTTTCTTCTTTCAGACGAATCCAGTCGGAGTTATATTAAAAATGGTCCTGGCTATTCCAAGCTCTATCATTGCAGTCAGCGGGTGTTGCAGTTGAACAGTCCACAAGTCGTCAAATAAAGCTCGCGCATTCATAATAAAACGTGCCGGAGAGTCACGTGACCTCGACCAGCGATGTGGCTGTAAGTTTCTAGGCTCGTCCTCAAATCCCCATAAAGTTATATACATTGAGGAATTCCGTGCTAAGAATCGTACTCATTTGATTACTAATGTCGTCTAGTAAATCTGCAACAAAAAGAGAATGTACAAATTCCCCGGTTAAGAAAAGACCGAAAGAAATCGGAGGCCTATCAACCGAGGAACTCGACGACGCCATCTTAAGAGCTGTTAAACAGGCCCTGACAGAGCAACAACAGCACTTCGATAAGGCAGTTCAGGCAGCGGTCAAAGGGGCTGTAGATAACTTGGGGATACCACAACTAACAGATCTGAAATGTCAAGTCAAGCAGGCGAATGAATCTGTCAGCGGTCTCGCACGCGGCGTTGAAGAGCTGGGTAATTCCTTACAAAAAGTGAACTCTCGATTTGATTCCCTCCACGCCACTGTACGAGCTCAAAATCAAGATATTAGAGACCACGATCGACAGATTGTATCACTCTCCGCAAGATTAACGGAGATGGAAGACAGGAACCGCCGCTCGAATTTAGGCTAGTGGGCTTACCAGAATCCGAAGAGGGATCGGACCCGATTGGGTTTCTCAAGACGTTTTTACCGTTGTGGATACCCTCCCTGGCTGGTCGTGAGATCAAAATTAAGAGAGCACATCGCCTTTACAACAGGAGGGAAACTGAATCTTCGCACTCTCACATTTTGATTTTCAAACTTCTGGATTACGCTGATCGTCAGGCAATTCTGAAAGGTGCGAGGGAGGCTTACCCTGTGAAACACAAGGAACGGATCCTATCCTTCTATCCCGATTTCAGTAACGAGATGGCGAGAAAGCGGAATTCAACCAAGTTCGAAAGAAGATGATCGCCCTTGGTCTCAGGCCATTCCTCGTTTACTCAGCTGAGCTCAAATTGACACACCGAGGTCAATCTCTAATCTTTAAAACACCTCAAGAAGCAGAGAAATCCCTCGACTCCAAGGAGATTCCGGTAACTCCATTAAAGAAACCATCAGCAACAGCTTCGATGATGGGACATCAACGCAATTCCTGGAAAGATGATGGGCAGGAGATAACTACCTAGGTTGGAAGTTATGGTACGTTCCCCTGAAAGACATTGTGTGTTTGGACGCTACGAAGGTTCGGTCTGTTTATTTGTGTTTATGTAAATGCATTTGTAACGCACGGGATGTCGTGTGAAGAAATCGGGGAATGAGGAAATTAAGTTTATCGCCGTCTAAAAAGAGTCACGGCTCGTGATTGTTTTTCTTTTTTCTTCTCAAGCCTCGGGGTCGCTATACATGACCTGGCGGCTGGTGTACATAGTTATAACTGTCAGCACAATTGTTCGTTTACTTAGGATGTTAGATATCATAAACAATGTCTGGTCACATGGAGATATGCTTTCAAAATCCCATTCTGTATAATGTACGACTACACAGAAAATCTGATGAATGGAAGATGTGTATGTGCTCTTGTTGAAATTAATAATACTAAGATGCTTTTGGCCTCTGTTTATGCCCCAAATACATTTAATCCATCATTTTTTAGGTCACTGGAAAAAAGTTTAAGCAAATTTCCTGATATACCCCTTATTATAGGAGGCGACTTTAACTCATATCTAGACCCAGTGATGGACCGATCATCTGGGGGACAATCCTCTCCCTCAATTTCGTCACTTGCGTTTAAGACATTTATATCCAATTTAAACTTAGTTGATTTATGGCGCTTTAGAAATAACAATTTGAAAGATTTCTCTTTTTATTCAGCTCGGCGTCACACATTCTAGGATCGATTATATATGTGTTTCACCATCTCTGATTAACAGTATTCCGCATATAACGATGTTACCCATTCTCATTTCTGATCACTCTCCGATACTTTGCAATATCTTCCCCTCTACCTTCACTCCCAAGTTTTATAGGTGGCGATATAATGACAGTTTGTTGACAAATTCAGAATTGATGGTGCAAATTAATCAACAGATTAAGGAGTTCTTGGAGATTAATAGATCACATTGTAAAAATCCACAGATATTATGGGAGACTTGCAAGTGTTTTATAAGAGGGTTTTGTATAGCTTTCTCTTCAAAATTGAAAGCATCGAGAACAAGGAGACTGTCAGAGATTGAACAAGAGGTGGAGACTTTGGAGGGACAACAAAAAGTACAAATCACAGAGCAAAGAAGTAATATTATATACGCTTTAAGGGGGGAATAAAATTCTCTGTCTTTGCATAAAGCTGAGTTAATCGTGCATAGAACCAGACTAAAATATTATTTTCAGGGAGACAGACCTTGTCAGTTGTTGGCGTGGAAATTGAAACAAAATGAGGCAAAATGCTCAATAAACTCCATATGAAATAATGAGGGTGATATTGTAACAGAGCCCAAACAAATTAATCAGGTATTTTATGATTTTTACAAGAGCTTATACACTTCGGATAATCCTGTAGATTTGCATAAATGTACAACCTTTCTTAATAGCATTACTTTACCAAAATTACAATTGGCAGATATAGATTTTTTGGAGGACCCCCTAACACTGGAGGAGTTAAAGATAGCAGTAAAATCTCTTCAAAAAGGGAAATCTCCGGGCTCAGATGGAATTCCCCCTGAGCTTTATCTGGCCTTGTGGGACACAGTAGGAGCATTAATATTAGATTCTATAAACTATGCTCTAAAACATAAAACATTTCATAGGGATCAAAAGACTACTCTTATAACATTACTGTTAAAAGATGGAAAAGATCCCATGGAATGCTCCAGCTATCGCCCCATATCACTGATATGTGGAGATATTAAATTATATGCTAAAGCTCTTGCGCTACGATCGGATAAGGTAATGGATAAATTAATACATTTTGATCAAACAGGCTTTATTAGGGGTCGTTTGGCAGCAGATAATGACTGCAGATTGTTTAATATTTTGGAGATGACAGA